>NC_057796.1:376044075-376069803 GCF_018294505.1 Triticum aestivum | reverse complement strand
AATAAACGCGAGACGTGGGGGGAGTGGGCGCAGTTAATCCCACGTCTCCCCCCCACGTCCGGCCTCTTCGGCCGCGTGAGGCTATAAGTAGGGGGAGGTGGAGGGCGGCAGACCCTCGCACGCTCCTCCTACTCCCTTCGTCTTCTCGCCTTGCTCGTTCTCGCAACAGCGCCTCGCCGCCGCGCTCTTCCTCCGCACGCTCCTCCGCCGCCGTGCTAGCTTCCGCCATGCCTCCCCACGTAGAGCAGCTTGGCGGGGATTGGGATGGCTCCATCGTCCACAATGACCACATCGACTTCCTTCGCGACACACGACGTCTGCCCAGTGCGGACAAGGTGGAGGTCCGCCTCGCGCCGGAGAAAGAAATCAGGCCGGCGCCGCGGGATGGCGAGCGGGTGGTCTTCCGCTCGCACTTCCTGTGCGGCTTCGGCCTGCCAGTGAGCGCCTTCTTCCGCACCTGGCTGGACTTCTATCAGCTCCAGCCGCACCACCTCACCCCCAACGCGGTGGTGCTGCTGTCGGCCTTCGTCACCCTGTGCGAGGGCTATCTCGGCGTCCTCCCCACCCTTGAGCTCTGGGGGGAGTTCTTCCAGTCGAAGCTGGGTACGCGCAGCAAGGGCGTGCCGGCCCATACTGGTGCCTTCATTGCGTCGCGGAGATCGGGCGCCGACAACCCCTTCCCCGTCATCACGCTGATCCAATCGGTGAAGAAGTGGTAGAAGTCATACTTCTATGTGCGGAACATCGCTCCACGGGGCGACTACGTCAACCTGCCGGCTTACGTAGCCGGCCCGCCGGCGGGGAGGCTGCCCAGTGGTCCTTCCGGGCGGTGACGCTATCACAGGGAGGGAACGCCGCCATCGCCCGCCTGCGGGTGATGGTCCAGTCGGAGGGCCTGACGGGGCCCGACCTTCTGGCCGCGTTCGTCACGCGCCGGGTCCTCCCGCTCCAGAGCCGGCCTCATCTGATCTGTCAGATGAGCGGCCAGCTCGACCCGAGCCGGATGTGCACCAAGGAGATGCCGCAGGCCGACGCGGCCGACATGGTGAACTACCTCGCCAACTGCCAGCTTGCCGATGACTGGTAATTCGGCAAGGAGCCATATAGCCGCGCCAATCCTCCGCCTACGGTACGCTCCCCTTCTCTTTTTCTCTCTTTCTCTCTCAGCTTTGTCGCCGAGTTCCTCTAGGCCGACTCTAACTCAGTCGGCTCGCTTTTTGACAGAGTCCTCTGCTTCGGCCGGCCGGCGGGGCGGACGTGGAGCGCCGCTTCGCCCCCGACCGGACCGAGCACGACCAGGAGGACCCCGATCTGGGGGCGGTCCATATGGAGGAAGCCGCCGAGCCGGCTGGTGGCCAAGCCGGCGGCGAAGCAGGCGGCGCCGGGTTCTCCGCGACCTTCGATGATTGGCCGGACGAGGAGGAAGCCGAAGTCGTCCCGCCCCGCCAGCCAGCCTCCGGACGCGGCGCGGGCTCCTCCGGCGCGCAGCCTGCTCGGGGTAGAGGCCAGAAACGTCACGCCGCCCAGGGCATGTTCGGTAGCCGGACGAAGAAGCCGAGGGGTGGGGCGGCAGCCACCAGGCGGGAAGAAGCGGCCGCGAAGGCGGCTCGCTTCTGCAAAGTGGTGAAGCAGCCGCAGGCTGTGTCAGCGTAAGCTTTCTCTCTTTCTGTGTATTCTCCTTCTTTCCTTTCTTGGGTGGTCTTCTGAACCTTTGTCTTCTTTTCTTTGATCAGAGCTCCACTGTCACTCGAGCGGGCGGCTGCCGGCTCCGTTGTCGAGTCGCCAGGGGGCTCTGGGAGCACCACCCGCCGCGTAGATCCCCGCGCCGCCCTCCTGGAGGCGACGGAAAGGAACGCGTGGGAGGTGCGGGAGGAGCAGGAAGCGCGGGAGGCGGAGGCACGGAAGGCAGCCGCCGCCCAGGCAGCTCGGGACGAGGAGGCGGCGAAGGCGCTCGCCGAGGCTGCAGCCAAGGCCCAGGCATAGGCCGAGGCCGAAACGGCGGCAGGGGAGGCCTTGGTGGTCACCCCCCCGCGCGCCATGGCGCCCGGGGACGCGGATCCCTCGCCAGGGGGAGCCAGCGGTTCCCAGCCGGGTCTGGGCGGGAGCGGCGACGACGTCATCTTCGTGAGGGAGGCGCCGGGGCCGACTCCTCCGACTAGGGCGGCCCAAGGCGGCCAGACTGAGCCTGCGCCCGCACAGTCGGCGGAAGGCGAGCCGGCCGCGGGAGCTGCGGTGGCGGTCCGGGTTCCGCCAAGCCGGCGCGCAGGGAAGGCCGCGTCGGAGCCGCAGAAAGCGGCGTCGGAGCCACGGCCGGCCGTGGGCTCCAGCTCGTCGGCCCGAGACGCGGAGGCGGCCAGCGCTACCTCAAGGTGGACGCCAGGCGGGGGGACAGCCGTGGTGAACATCGCTGCGCAAGACGTCCGGACCCGGCTCCAGGGCCAAGCCGCGGCGCTGAGGCAGTTCACCGATGAATTCCTCGCCACGCGGGCTGCCATCCGGGTTAGTATTCTCATCTTCTTCTTGATTTCTCTCGTGGGGGCGCGTCAGCGCACCCACTGGGTGTAGTCCCCGAGATTCGGGCCGACTGCTGAGCAGTCGGCTCGGATCTTCCTTGATGATTTCTCATCGTTGCTTTTGTTCTCACGTCGATCTTCTGTCAATCTTGCAGGACTATCACAACCTCCGAGCGGCCGCCTTCAACTCCCAGGCTCGGGAGCTGACGCAGAAGACCGCCGATCTCACTGAAAGCCGAGGTATGTAACTTGACCTTTATCTCATGTGGGGGCGCGTCAGCGCACCCACAGGGTGTAGTCCCCGAGATTCGGGCCGACTGCTGAGCAGTCGGCTCGGATCTTCCTTGATGATTTCTCATCGTTCTTCTTGTTCTTCTATCTCTGCAGCGGCCAACGCCAGTCTGAGGGCACAGCTGGGGGAGTCCCAGACTGCTCTTCGTACCAGGGACGCGGAGGTCGCCGCCTTGGTGCAGGAGCGCGACCGCCTGGTCAGGAAGCTGGCCGACCAGGAGGAAAGCCACAAGGCGGCGCTGAAGGCTGCGCAGGACTGCGAAGCCGCCCTCCAGGCCGAGTTCGAGACGGAGGCGGCCGCCTGGGACGAAGCCAGGCAGACTCTGGTCTCCGGCTATGGCCAGATTGAGGATCTGGTTGACGGTAAGTCGTCTACCCCTTCGTCCTTTCTTGCCATCTGTCATTTTGACTTGTTTTTCTGACTTGGGGTTCTTCTTTTCTTTTCTGCGCAGAATACTTCCCCGGCTATTCCACTGCTGCCAATCAGGCCATCGAAGCTCGTCGCCAGGCGAAGAGGCAAGCCGGCTTCGAGATTTCGCCGACTGCCGGCCGCTCGCTGGCGGAGCAGCTCCTGGCGATCCAGGCTCGTATCCAGCCGGCTCACAGGCTACTCCGCCAGCTTCAGCGTGCCGGGTCGCAGGTCCTGGCCGCCCTTTGGCCCGGCCAAGTGATCCCGCGCACTCCCAGTCGGACCGCCGACTGGCTGGAGGTGGCCGTCGGGCGCTTCGAGGCTTGGAAGGCGTCAGCGGCTCGCTCCGGCGCCGGGCAGGCGCTAGAGTTCGTCAAGGCCTGGTATCCCGGCCTGAACTTGGACTAGCTGGCGACCTGGCGGTACCAAGCCGACACGGAGCTCGAGCCGGCGCGGCCGGCCATCATTCGGCGAGCTTCGGCGATCGCCGAATACACCGACACCAACGTCTTCGCCCCCGAGGTGGATGACAATGGAGTCGCCCAGCCGGAAGATTGGTTCGGGCTGGACCCGGCGTACGGCGAGGACTCGGCGGAGGAGATCGACTCCAGCGACGAGGGCGAAGAGGAGGAGGAGGAGGGTGAAGACGTCGAGCCGGCTGGTGGAGCAGCCGGCCAGCCTGACCGCGCCTCCAGCACTACGCTGCGTGCGAGTGCGTCTCCTGTTGCGGGAGGCGGTCAAGCCGGGACCAGCTAGGCGGCCACTCCTTCAGCCGGCGAGCTGCCTTCACCGACCAACTCGGGCCTTCGCGCCTTTGTCTTCTTTCTTTTGTTTCCTGTCTTGTTACTTTTGAACAATGTTTTTGGTTAAGTCTGCGCAGTTCCACCCACTGGGTGTATTGAAACTTAATTCTGTTGCCACCCTTTAGGCGGCTTTATGTATATAAGTTATGCAATCGGCTTTTCCTTGTACTTTTGCTTTTTGTCCTTCTGCTTTTTTCCTTTGCCGCCCTCCCTTGGTTGCCGTCTCCCTAGTCAAACAGTTGCTCTGCAATCTGTAGCCGGGGAGTGCCTGGCCGATTAGGGAGGGGGAAGTACTTTTAGCTCGGTCGGACTTAAGCTAAGTTTTTAGGAAGCCGGCCAGCCGGCTGCTGTGACAGCCGGCAGGCATATATAGAGGCCGTCTTTTTGCTATATAGGTTAGTTGTTCCTTAGCCGTTTTCGTGTGGGCGTCCTTTCTGTCTTCTCTCTTGCTAGTCGGACAGTCAGTTCTTTGAGCTGCGACTTTCAACAAGAGAGGACTGGGGAGCCGGCGCACTACTTTGCTGACTTCGGGAAGAACTTATAATATAGCTTAAGGCGGCCAGTCCCCGGGCCGACTTGTCGGACCCGGTGCCGGACAAGAATTCAAAATGTAATAAGACATTCATGGATATGACACTCGTCATCCATAAATAAATAAAAGGCAGTCCCCGAGTACTGTTCGGGGGGCCTGTTGGTTTGTAACTTAATACAAAAGGGGTAGCGTGATACATACTGCTTTTCAGCTGTAAAATCGTCTTAGGAGGTTTGCATTCCATGGTCGCTCCGACTCCTTGCCGGAGTCGTCTCTCTTGCGTGCTCTTGGCTTTTGCGCGTCGATCAAGTAGTAGGAGTCGTTGCCGAGTGCCTTGCTCACGACGAAGGGGCCTTCCCAAGGGGCCAAGAGCTTGTGCTGGCCGGCTATTCGCTGGATCAGCCGGAGCACAAGGTCGCCCTCTTGGAAGGATCTTGGCTTGACCTTGAGGTTGTAGTAGCGGCGCAGGCCTTGCTGGTAGATGGCGGACCGGCTGAGGGCTAACAGCCGGCCTTCTTCCAGTAGGTCGACGCCGTCTTCTCTTGCTTCTCTGGCTTCCTCCTCCGTGTACATGGTGATCCGAGGCGAGTCGAACTCGATGTCTGTTGGGATGACAGCCTCGGCACCGTACACGAGGAAGAATGGAGTGAAGCCGGTTGACTTGTTGGGTGTAGTGCGCAGACTCCAGAGGACAGCCGGCAGCTCTTCGAGCCAGCAGCCGGCCGATTGCTCCAGTGGTACAACCAGTCGGGGTTTGATGCCGGAGAGGATAAGTCCATTTGCTCGCTCGACCTGGCCGTTTGACTGCGGGTGGGCAACGGACGCTAAGTCCAGTCGGATGCCCTGTGTCGCGCAGAAACGTGCCAGCGCGCCTTTGGCGAAGTTTGTGCCGTTGTCGGTGATGTCGGTGATGAATGTCACGGCAGTCGGGTTCAGCTTCTTGATGGGCTTGGCTTCGATCCACTTTGTGAACTTGTCCACAGCAACGAGTAGATGTGTCAAGCCACCGCGGGCCGTCTTGAAAGGGCCCACCATGTCCAGTCCCCAGACGGCGAAAGGCCAGGTGAGGGGAATGGTCTTGAGGGCAGAAGCCGGCAGGTGTTGTTTGGAACTGAAGACTTGACATCCTCTGCAGGTCTTGACTATTTCTTTAGCATCCTCCAAGGCAGTCGGCCAGAAGAACCCATGGCGGAAAGCCTTGGCCACGAGGGATCTTGAGGCGGCGTGGTGGCCGCATTCGCCTTGGTGGATGTCTTTGAGAATTGCCACTCCTTTTTCTGGCTCGACGCAACGCTGGAAGACTCCAGTGACGCTGCGCTTCACAAGATCCCTGTTGATTATTGTGTATGCTGCGGCTCGTCGTTGCACTAGTCTTGCTGCGATCTCATCAGTCGGCAGCTCTCTGCTGACTAGGAACTTGAGGATGGGCTGGGCCCATGAGGGAGCTGTGACTTCTTCTGCTGTTATCGTGGCCACCATGACTCGGGTGGGTGGGTTGGGTGTTGCGTTGGGGTCGACCACCACTTCTTGCGTCGTTGCAGTCCCCGGGCCGGGCTCTGAGGTTCCTGGGCCGGGTGCGACTACGTCAGTTCCCGGGGCAGTCGTCGAAGTCCCCGTGCCGCCTGCGGGATTTCTTGAGCCGGATCCGGCTGTTTCTGGCGCAGGCGGTACGAAGATGGAGTCCGACTCTGGAGACGGCTTGATGGACGGCTTGAGGAGGCGTTGGAGGGAGACGCCAGTCGGTATGGCTTGTCGGGTGGAGCCGATCCGTGCTAGGGCATCTGCTTGGTCGTTGTCGGCCCTTGGCACATGAAGGAACTCGCACCCTTCGAAGTATCCGCTCATCTGCTGGGCGAGGAAGCGGTAGCTCGCCATGTTCGCGTCCTTGGCGTCCCAATCGCCAGATGATTTCTGGACCACTAAGTCGGAGTCGCCGTAGCACAGGATCCGGCGTATGCCGAGCTCTTTGGCTAGCCGGAGCCCATGTACGAGCGCCTCGTACTCGGCCACGTTGTTGGAGGCGGCGAAGTGGATCTGCAGCGTGTACTTGAGCTTGTCGCCTTTGGGAGAGGTGAGGACGATGCCGGCTCCCAAGCCGGTGCGCATCTTGGACCCGTCAAAGTGCATCCGCCAATGGGTAGAGTCGGGAGCTGGCGGTAAGTACTGGGTCTCGGCCCATTCGACGAGGAAGTCGGCCAATGCTTGCGACTTGATGGCGGTGTGGGGTTGATAAAAAATCGTGTAGGGCGCCAAGGCAATGGCCCATTTGGCCACCCGGCCGGATGCATCCCGGCTGCCTATGATCTCGGCGAGCGGGGCAGTAGGGCTTCAATTTCTTGGCAGCGAAGTACACTCCATAGCACATCTTCTGGTAGTGCGGGTAGTTTTGCTTTGAGCTGGACAGTACTTCGCTGAGATAGTAGACCGGCCTCTGGACTAGCTGGGCTCGGCCTTCCTCCGGGCGCTGGACCACAACAACAGTGCTGATGACTCGGCTTGTCGCGGCGATGTAGAGGAGCATGGGCTCCTTCTTAGTCGGCGCGTCTAGGACAGGCGGAGTGGTCAACATTTTCTTCAACTCATGGAAGGCTTGGTCGGCTTGATCATTCCACTCAAAGTGAGTGGACTTCTTCATGAGTCGGTACAGGGGGAGGGCCTTCTCTCCTAGTCGGCTGATAAAACGGTTCAGGGAGGCTAAGCAGCCAGTGAACTTCTGCACATCTCGCAGCTTGGTGGGTATCTCCATCCTCTCGATGGCCTTGATCTTGACAGGGTTGCACTCAATGCCGCGTTCGGAGACCAGGAAGCCTAGCAGCTGGCCGGCTGGTACTCCGAACACGCACTTCTCGGGGTTGAGCTTGATCTGGAATCGGCGCAAGTTGGCGAATGTTTCCTTCAGGTCTTCCAGCAAGGTACCGCGCTTCTCTGTCTTCACCACAATGTCGTCTACGTAGACGTGGGCATTTCTGCCAAGTTGTTTCAAGAGACATTTCTGCATGCAACGCTGAAAAGTGGCACCGGCGTTTCTCAAGCCGAATGTCATTGTCAGGTAGCAGAAAGCTCCAAAGGGTGTGATGAAGGCAGTCTTCAGGCGGTCAGCTGGGTCCAACTTGATCTGGTGATACCCTGAGTATGCATCCAAAAAACACAACAGCTCGCATCCGGCTGTAGAGTCTATCACTTGGTCAATCCGTGGCAAAGCAAACGGATCCTTTGGGCAGGCCTTGTTCAAGCTTGTGTAGTCTATACACATGCGCCACTTGTTATTCTTCTTCAAAACCAGAACTGGATTGGCAAGCCATTCTGGAAAGAATACTTCCATGATGAAGCCGGCTGCGAGGAGCCGGGCTATCTCTTCTCCCACGATTCTTCGCTTCTCTTCTGATAGTCGGCGGAGGGGTTGCTTGACCGGCTTCGCATCAGCTCGGACATGTAATTTGTGCTCGGCGAAATCCTTCGGGACACCCGGCATGTCCTTTGGGGACCATGCAAAGATGTCTCGATTCTCACGGAGGAAGTCGGCAAGCTCGCCTTCCTATTTACTGTCCAAGTTCGCCCCAATCACGGCGAACCTCTCCGGGTGCTCCGGGTCTAGAGGTATCTTCTTCGTCTCTTTTGCAGGCTGGAAGGAGCCCTGCGCATCACAGTCCTTGGGGTTGGGGGACAAGGGCCGGCTGCTTGCCGGCCATGGCCACAACCCGTTCCAGCATCTTCTTCTCTTCCGCCACCACGAGGGACTCGGCCAGCTGGCTGCTGGCCATGGCACACTCGATGGACTTCTTGTAGTCGCCGGCTACCGTGATGATCCCCTTCGAGCTCGGCATCTTCATCTTCAGATAGGCATAATGGGGCATAGCCATGAACTTGGCCAAAGCAGGTCGGCCAAGTAGCGCATGATAGGGGCTCTCCAGGTCCACCACCTCGAACCATATTGCTTCCCGGCGGAAGTGATCTTTGTCTCCGAAGAGAACATCCATTTTGATCTTGCCGATTGGAGAGCAAGATAGGCCGGGTACGATACCATGGAAGACAGTGCGGCTCGGCATGAGCTCCTTTGCTTTGATGTTCAGCTTGTCCATGGTGTCGCGGTACAGTATGTTGATACTGCTTCCGCCGTCTATCAGGACGCGGGAAAATCTGGCAGCTCGCCTCTCCGTCGCAAGGGTGACGTCCAAGACCATAGCATAGGAGCCAGGCGAAGGCATCACCTCTGGGTGGTCGGCCTGGCTCCAGCTGATGGGATTTTCCGACCAATGCATGAACTCGGCGGTGCTAGAGGCGACTGCGTTTACTTCTTGGTGTTGCCGGCGTCGGCTGCGCTTGTCGTCGACTTGACTCGTGAAGACGACGTAGGCGTCGTGCGCTTCGGGGAACTCGTCTTGGATGGCGCCGACTGCCGGCCGGGCCGCCGGCTGCGGGGGAGCTGGAGGCGGCGGGCCGGGAGGCGGAGGCGGCACTATCCCTTCGCCCTTGGTGATGCGGGTGAGCCAGTGGCATTTCCGTGTTGTATGGTTGGACGGCTTCGCGCCGCTGTGGAACTTGCAGGGTGCATCGAGTGCTTGTTCGTAGGGGAAGGACGGTTGCCAGGGCGGCCGGCCTCCCTTCTTCTTGGGAGCAGGCCGCTCTTCGGGCTGCTCATCTTCAATGGTGGCCACCTGCCGACTGGAGGAGGCCGGCATGGGGCCCTTGCGCTTGTGGTCGTTCTGGTAGGGGCGCCGGTTGGGGTCGCCAGCCGGCCGCTTGGGAGCCGGGGCGACCACTTTCCCCGAGGCGTCCACTCGGAGCTCGGCCTTCATGGAGGAGTCGGCAGTAGCGTATTTGTCAGCGGTGATCAGCAATTCATCGAGGGTAGCCGGCTCGTCGCAGAGGAGTCGGTGCTTGAGGAGGGTGCCCTCTCGGCACCCGGCAGTGAAGTACTCGATGGCCTGGACCTCATGCACTCCCTCGCAGGAGTTGCGGAGCTCGGCCCATCGCGTGAGGTAGTCGCGGGTCGACTCGTTGGGCCCCTGGACGCAGAGGGAGAGCTGGCGAGGCTTGGGAGGCCGCTTGTAGGTGCCGGTGAAGTTGCGGACGAAAGCTTCGGTGAAGTCCAGCCAGCTGTTGATGCTGTATGGCTTGAGGCTGTTGAGCCACGTGCGCGCCGTGCCTTGCAGCATCAAGGGGACGTACTTCATGGCGACGCGCCGATTGCCGTTGGCGATGGTGACGGCCGTGGAGTAGTCGATGAGCCAATCTTCCGGCTTCACCGAGCCGTTGTACTTGGGCGTGTCTCTGGGGAGCGAGAACCCTTTGGGGAAGGGCTCGTCGCGGATGCGGGGGCCAAAGCATGGCGGGCCGACATCGTCTTCTTCTTCTAACGCCAGGGACCGAGCAAGGCGGTCGATCCTGTGGCGGGCGTCACTCTCGCCGACTCCTTCTCGGCGGCCGAGTCGGTCGCCAAGAGTCGGATGGGTGACAGGAGGTGGAGTGAGGCGTCTTTCTCTTCGAGGCGGGGGAGGAGGCAGGTTTCCCTGATGTTCAATCGCCCGAGGGCGGCCTTCCGCGTCGCGCTCGATAGTGATGCGGGTCCGGCTGCGGCTGGCAGCCGGCTCCTTGTCTTTCTTCTGGCGCGTGCCGCTCGCAGTCGGCGAGCGGGACGTTGCGGCGTGCTCCCGGCGCGGGGGATGGCTATCAGCTCGGGCGCCGGCTTCGTGCCGTTCTGCAGCCGCGTCGATCAGCTGCTGGATCCGTCTTGTCATGTAGGGGAGCTCATCGGCTCCCAGCCCATTGAGCTCCTCTGCTGCCGCCTGAGCGGCTCGCAGATTCTCGAGCGGGGTGGCGTAGACGGGGCGATCTGCGCCCAGCATGCTGGCAACGGCTGCGCCGCGCTTTTGGACGAAGCCGGCTCGGCTCGGGCCCCTTGGTGGCGGCGTCCCGAAGGCAGCGCGGTCGACTTCGCGCTGGTGGGCCACGGTGAGGCGTCTCATCCAGGCTATCTTCTTGCTCTCCGTGATGAGGGCAAGACGGCGTGCCTCCAGGGTCTCGGCGTTGGCGTCGGCCGGGAGGGGGATGGAGAGGTCGTGCATCGCTGCTTGCTGAGCGTCGCGGGCGCTCCCGCCCGAGTTGGAGACGTGGCTGATGACCAGCACTTCGGTGACAGCGCTGCTGCCGCTGTCAGCTCGAGGGAGTGGGTCGTCGAATACCACCACGTCGGAGGGGTAGGCGTCGAGCGACTCGGTGTCGGAGTCGACGAGCATCGGGTCGGTGGAGCCGACAGACTCCATGTCCGCAGCAGGCTCGCTGGAGACGTGAAGTTGGTCGAGGAGGCTGACGAGGCGGCTCTCGGGTAGTCGGTGCCTGCGTCGGACGCAGGCTCGTCGGAGATGCGAGTCTCGCCGAGCTGATCGGCGAGGCGGCTCGCTGCGCAGGCGTCGTCGATGCCTTGCAGCGCGTCGGGGCAAGCGCCATCGGGCGCAGCAGGCTGGCTGCGCTCGCGGGGAAGGAAGAAAGTTCCCGTCCAGAACAGGTCTCCGGACGACGGTGCACCTGGCCCCACGGTGGGCGCCAAATGTCGGGTGGTTGGTGCGACATATGCCAAAGGATGGCTTATCATTGTGGGAGCCAATAAGACGTCGCCGGTGCCTGGAAACGGGATGAGGCGAAGACATGCACGCCGGCGAATCTTACCCAGGTTCGGGGCTCTCCGAGGAGATAACACCCCTAGTCCTGCTCTGCGGGGTCTCCGCATGATCACTAGCTCGATAAAGAGTAGCTACAATCGCCCCTAGAGCTGTTGGGATCAAGGGAGAAAAAGAACAAGGCTAGCTCTTACTTCTCTCTATCTATGGTGTGTGTGCGTGTGCTATGCTTGGAAGCCAAACATGCAGAGGTGCCAACTATGCTTGGGTGCGAACCCTTTGCATGGGTGCTTCGGGGGGTTTATATAGGCCTACCCCCCGGGGGTACAATGGTAATCTGACTGGGAACTGGCCCCAGCCGTCAGTGTCTACGCCTGCCGGCTTCTCCGCCGGCTGGTGGGTCCCGCCGGCTGCCGGCTACTCGGTCGACAGGCCGGCCCCACCGCCTAGGGTCTTGTCGGCGGCTGCTTACTGTAGCCGCGCCTCTGATGACGAGGGCTTTGTCGAGGTAAGCGTGGCTATAGTGATCCACGTCGGGGGCTATCACTGTTGCCTCACCTCGTCTTGTCTCCTTAATGGGGCTCCTGCTTCGAGGAAGGGAGTCGCCGGCTTCTGGAGGCCGGCTATGCTCCTGGCCGACTAGGAAAGGTCGGGCCGCCTTCACGCCTCCCTCTGGCTGAAGGGACCCGCAGTCCTTGGGCCACGCAGGAGTGGGTCGTGGATGACGTGGTAGCTGGCGTGGCTACAGTGCCCGGCCGCACGGGAGACATCCCTCCCGTACGGCCTCCTGTAGCCATGCCTGCCCCGGGCTTCGGGGGTCGTGGGCCGCACTGTGGCCATGCCCCGTCAGGTCGTCGTTATGTAGGGGCAGTTGTGGTCTCGGCCGGCATCTAGGAGTCCGCGTTTCTCTTGGCCGGCTTCTTGGAGTCGGTGAGGCTGGGTCGCCTTCCGGGAGTCGGCTTTAGTGGTAGCCGGCCCGGGAAGGCGGCCCAAATGCTTGGAGTGCTTGAAGGCCCAAAGGCCTGATAAATTTTCTGAAGAGCCAGGAGTAGCCGGCATGGCTACCCGTGGCCACTTACTCCGACACTTTGTCAATGTCAAGTTCAGAAATTCAGAGAACAGTTCAGTGATCTACTGTCGTTTTCTTCAGAACTTGTTGTCGATCTCGACAGTGCCCCGATGTCGCCTTGCTCCTCGTCCCCTCCCCCTTGTTCCTGCACCGCACGAACGCCTGGCAGGTTGCGGATGTCGGCGACGAGCAGCAGGAGGTGCGCCGCCCCGTGACCGACGCCAGCGGCGGCTTTGCGGCCGCCAGAGAGAGGCGCGGCGCTGACGGCGCCACCCAGCGCCGCCCAAGCCACCGGAGGGCGCCGCGTGGCCTTCCACTCCCCAGAACGCGCTGCCACTCTCGTCGTTAACCACTGGGCACAGAGCGCCCTCTCTGCCGCCGTCGTGCCCGTGCGGCCACCCCACCCTGGACCGGCGCCGTTACGCCAAGACCAACCGGGATTAGCGGGGGAACGACACCAGTAACTCCCACTGATGCTGCCTGGCCACTCAAACCTCCTGCCAATCCACTGCATCGCCGTAATTGCTCGCCGGATATTCTCGTTCACGGCCACCCCCTCGATCCGCCTATAAATAGAGGCCCCGAGCTTCAACTCGAACCCACACCACCTCTGCACTCCACATAGAGCACGCCTAGCCACCGGTAGAGCCACGGGAGAGCTTTCTTCCCCGACTCCGGCCGCCGCGACCCGCCATGGGATCCAGCTCGATTCGCTCCCGTTCGTGCACCTCTGCCTCCCACTTCTTGCCAGTAGCTCCCCTATGCATCCACTCTTCTGACCCGCGCTTCAATTCGAAGTTTGCAGCCCTCCACCGGAGTTCTCCACCATCACCAGAGCCGCCGTCCGCCGGAGAAAGTGTCGCCGTCGACGTGGTGCTCTCCGTCGGTCGAGTCCACTACCCACCGACGCGGAAGGACACGCTGAAGCTCTTGGTACACTCCGATCTCTTTGTCTCGCCGTGGTTCGACGCCGGCGACCACCGCAGTCTTCGAGCGCCGGCGAGCCTTTTCAAACCTGACATGTGGACACCCTTGTCAGCCTCTATTCTCTTCTCCCTCGAACCGTTTTCTGTTGGCGCCTTCGGGCAAATACGCTTTCCCTTTGAGCTTGCGCGTTTCTTTCCGAAGCGTTTTCTGTTTTCACAGTTAAACCCCTGGAACTTTTCTGTTTCATTACAGATGAGTCCCTGGACAGAAACCTTTATAACTTTTTAATGAAAAGTGATTTTTGGGTGATTCTTTTTCTGACAGTCTTAAAATTTTGTCTAGTTTTTTATGGGATTTATTTGGAAAAATTTTGGAGGAGTTTTTATGCACGCGTTGGTTTTCACGTTAGTGCCCGTTTTCGTTATGCCGTAGGTTCCGGAAGAGGTGACGGAGCTGCGAACTTCGCCGAGCTAGACTCCGACTTCTCCAAACCAGGCAAGCATGTTTGAACCTTTGATATGATAGGTGTTTTGCATGTTTGCGTGAAAGTTTGTGTGTGGCATATGAGTATCAGTGAGTTCCCCGTTGCTTGTGAGGCAACTACCCGCATGTTCCAAAGTTGTGATGATCTCTGGTGAGGGATGGCCTAATCATGTGGTGACATGAAGGGCAGCAAGGTGGTACTGTTGTAGCATACCAGCCTTGCGTCATCCGGCAAATTCTGACGTTAACATGGACGGAGTCACGTTATCGTTCTTTCCCCTTCCGTGCTACCACATGTTTCTTTCCCAGGATGCAGTTTAGTAAGTTGGTAACCTCTTTCCGTGTACACACCAAACAGAGGGGACGGGATGATGGTTCCTTGGCCCAGGATTAAAGCCAGTCATCCGGTCAGGGGGCATGGGTGTTTCCGGTTGGGACCGAGAGGGGGGGCACCCCCTTAGAGCGCGCGTATAGAAATTTGATCCCATGCTACGCGAGGTTGTAGCCTCCCCGTCTCAACGTTTTTCTTGAACGTTGCCGAGGGTGATCCCTGGCTTCGGAAATGTTAAATGGGTGTGTACTGGTTAGACGTGTTTCTTCCAAAACACCATAAACGGAACTAGTCCCCGTGACTACTGAAATCCGTTGGCTGTGGTTAAGTACAAACTCTGCAGAGTCAAATCCTTTCAAGTCATCATGATCAATTAGAGTAACCAGTATATCCTTATCTATCCTCGTGGAAATTTATCCCCGGTGAACAAGCTCAAGTGGTAAACCCAGTTTAATTATTATTCCTATGGATGGACTAACCTTATATTTGTCTCGTACTTGTAATAATTTATATTCTCGAGCTACTGGATTATTGAGTTATAATATAAGCCCTTTATGTGATGTCGCTCAGACGTCCAACTGTGGCATGTATGTCCTTTATTTTCTGTTAAAAGCCCTTTATGTGGTGTCGCCCTGACGCCCGACTACGGCATTACTATTCTTGCAGTTTCCTCTCGAGGAGTCATTCAGACCCTCGCTTGGCACCAGTATTACTATTCTTGCAGTTTCCTCTCGAGGAGTCATTCAGACCCTCGTTTGGCACCGGTACTTTTATTCTTGCAGTTTCCTCTCGAGGAGTCATTCAGACCCTCGTTTGGCACCAGTATTACTATTCTTGCAGTTTCCTCTCGAGGAGTCATTCAGACCCTCGCTTGGCACCCAGTATTTATTATCTCTATGTCTGAACGCACTGGTTAATCTGTTCATATGCTGCATGTTTACATTTGTTATATCCTTTGTCTGAACTGTCTTGCGAGTACTTTCATAGTACTCACCTGGCTTGTTGATTTGGCCAGATGTTGACGAAGGCGATCTCTTGGATGAAGAGTTTGATAGCGCGTCCGACGCCTAGGGGAGTCCCAGTCAGTCCTGTGGATCCCGGATATTGGTCACTTGCATTGTTTACGCTTCCGCCACCCGTAATAAGTCTCCTCGAGCCTCACTCCGACGCTCGAAGAGCTGTAGTCTTCAGGAGTTAGATCACCCACTCCGCTGTGATATTTCCACCACCGTTGTTATCGTGAGTTAGTAGTTATGCCACCCTATCCGCCGCTACGTTTATCGGCATTCATGTAATAAATTGTTGAGCAGTCCCCGCTCAACCTTGTATTATATTCAGTACTCCTGGTATTTTTCTTCTGTGACCAAGATATTGTCTACCAGTGAGAAGGAATTCTTTTTTCCTGGTCCGTAAAAGGGATTGGTCTCTCAATAAATATTTTATTGAAAAACCGGTCGTGACAAGCTTGGTATCAGAGCCAGGCTGACTGTAGGAAGCCACTAGGTGCGATCGCTAATCGGTTATTAGCGTCTTTTGTGCTTTTTCAGCATTTTGCAATTGTAGCTATTTTCTGTTGGTCATCATAAATTTATGACATGACTACTCAGAATTTTTGCCTACTTTTGTAGATGGCTGGTAGCAGCTGTGAGAATCGAGTGTTCACGAACGTGCCCGAGGGGTTTGTCAAGCTCCTCGTCTCCATCACCAAGCTCGCGCTCGGGCCAGCGACTCGCCCGGAGTTCACACTTTATCAGCACAAGCTCAGCGACGGCGTGTCTATGCACCAAGCTGTGGTGCAATTCAAGGGAGGACGTTCTGCAGCTCGCCACTTCCGTTTTGTGGGAAGGGCCATGCCTACGAAGAGGCATGCCATGCAGATGGCTGCCCGTGAGGTGATAGCTCGTCTTCGGGACATCCTTCCTACGATGAAGACTCGCCGCTACCGCTACCTCCCATGCCATGTGCCATACACCAGTCACTATGCATTCGCCTGCCATCGGGGAGAACGAGATGAAGCCATCGAGATGGTTGTGGAGTATCTCAAGGCTCTGGAGGAGTCTTTCGACAACCTCGTAGACGATCTTGTAGCTGCCCGCATGGACTTAGTCCGGGGCGGTCCTACCAGCAGGAAGGAGCTTCTCCACACGGCACCGCCTCTGACATTCGTCCCGTCTTCAGCCTCTTATGTACCGGCCGTTTTGGCCACTGCTCGCCGTCTGCCTACAACTGAGGAGTTCGACCGAGTCATCGCTCCTATTCCAGTCAGAGCTAGACCGCCTGCCGCACCCGCTCTGCCACCTGTCGCCCCTGCGCCATCACCGCAGCGCAGTGTTACGCGCCAGGAGCCAGCTAGAGAGGAGGTGGAGGTTGATTCTCCTGGACCGCTGAGTCTTGCCCTCGGCAAGGGAAAGGACATCATCACCATCTCCGACTGAGAGTGCCGAGTAGCCGCGCGTTATGTCTGCTTGTATGATGTGTTTTATCTGTACGCTAGTTTGTAATAGGGTGTTCGCTGCTTTCCGGAGAGCTGCGCTAGTCTAAATAACATGTCAGGATTGTGTACGCACATCCTGAGTGCTGTATCTTGTGTTTGCTTTTCGCGTGTAAGATTTGTGTTAAGCAGTCTTTTTCTCCGTGCAAAATCGTTTATGTTTCCTTGGAAAGCTTGAGGTCTTTTAAATTGTTGCCTTTGCAAGATTTTCCTTGTGCCACTCAGTTCTTCTTATGAGTTTTTGCTAAATAATACCCCCAGACTGGAAAAATGTCTCGCCCGTGGACTCGCTCCATGCCCAATCAGCCAGAAGAAGTTTATGGGACACAGACTAGCAACAATTTCACTCAGGGTCAGTCCAGTCAACAGGACAGCGAAGCAGCCCTGTCTCAAGTATGCCGACTCTTCGAACAAAGCCAGCAACAGCACCAAGAGATGATGAGACACGTCATCAATATGGGAAACCACCGTGAACCCTATCAGCCTCATTCCAAGTTGTCTGAGTTACAGAAGACTCGCCCTTCAACGTTTGCTCACACCGATAGGCCGCTAGAAGCCGATGATTGGCTCCGTGACATTGAAAGGAAGCTGATTATTGCTCAGTGCTCAGATAATGAGAAGGTGCTCTATGCACCACACTACCTTACTGGAGCAGCTGCAGCATGGTGGGAAAACTTCCTACACATGCATCCCAGTGAACACAACATCACCTGGGAAGAGTTCAAGGAGGGCTTCCGTGGGGCACACATCCCCAGGAGCATCATAAAAATCAAGAAGAGAGAATTTGATGACCTGAAGCAGCGAGGCATGTCAGTGACAGAATACAATGGTCAGTTTACCCAGTTATCTCGTTATGCCTACGACGAGCACATGACAGAAAACAAGAAGATGGAAAAATTCCTGGACGGCCTGGCACCAGCACTAAGATGCCAACTGATTGTACACACCTTTCCGGATTTTAAAACTCTGGTTGACAAGGCCATTACCCTGGAGAATGAGCGCCGTAGTCTGGAAGATATCCGTAAGCGAAAGAGGGACAAGACGACTCTTGCTCGCAACAACCGAAGCAAGACTGAGGTTCCAAGGACAGAAGCAAGGAGATCCACGACTACCGATCCAAGGCCCGTCAGACAGTTTCATGCCAGGGACAAAGAGATCACGTACCATCCAGGGGTCACATGCTATGCTTGTGGGGAAGAAGGGCACTATGCTAAACAATGCCCAAAGCCAAGGAACGCGGCCCCCAAGCCAAACAATGGTGGGAACAATCCAGCCCCCAAGCGCAACAATTTCAATCCCAACAACAACCACAGGAAGGGTCACCTGAACCATGTGACCAGGGAAGAAGCACAGAATGCCCCAGACATCGTGCTCGGTACGTTCCCTGTCAACACAGTACCTGCCACGGTTTTGTTTGATTCTGGAGCTTCCCATTCGTTCGTTTCGAAGAGTTTTGTTTTGCAACATGGTTTTCCGATACTCCCCTTGGAAAAATCTATGATCGTCAAGTCCCCCGGAAATAAGCAAATCATGCAGAGTTACTGCCAAGGAGTGGTCATTGAGTTCGAAGGACTACAGTTCCAAGCAAATCTCATCGTGTTGGAGAATAAAGGACTGGATGTCATTTTAGGGATGGACTGGTTAACCACCAACAAAGGATTCATTGACTGTTTCAATCGGACCGTGATTCTCACTCACCATCACGGCAAGACAATAAAGGTTACCGCTCAAGAAAGGCCACGGACACGGCAACCAAAGCTGAACAAAGTGCACATTGCAGAACCGAGAAAAGTTCCAGTGGTATGCGAGTTTCCTGACGTGTTTCCTGAAGAACTACCAGGCATGCCACCAGACCGAGAGATAGAGTTCAGCATCGAACTAGCACCTGGCACCGCTCCCATCTATAAGAAACCTTATAGGATGGCACCCTCAGAATTGGTGGAGTTGAAGAAGCAGATAAAGGAATTATTGGACAAAGGATTTATTCGAGCCAGCTCCTCACCATGGGGTTCGCCAGTGTTGTTCGCCAAGAAAAAGGATGGGACACTGAGACTGTGTATAGACTATCGAGATCTCAATATGGTCACCATCAAAAACAAATATCCAATGCCATGGATAAATGATTTGTTTGACCAGCTCGCACAAGCCAAGGTGTTCTCAAAAATTGATTTGAGATCGGGATATCACCAATTGAAAGTACGGACAGAAGATATCCCCAAGACAGCATTCACGTCCAGATACGGGTTATATGAATTCACAGTGATGCCTTTTGGTCTAACAAACGCTCCAGCATATTTCGTCCACCTCATGAACAAAGTGTTCATGAAATTCATGGACAAATTTGCTGTGGTATTCATTGACGATATTCTGGTTTATTCAAGGACACCAGAAGTGCATGCTGAGCATCTCAGAATTGTTTTGGGAGAATTAAGGAAACATCAGTTATACGCCAAATTTAGCAAGTGCGAATTTTGGCTAAGGCAAGTTGGTTTCCTAGGCCATATATTGAACCAAGAAGGCGTGGCCGTAGACCCAGAAAAAGTCAAAGCCATACTTGACTGGAAGCCACCCACCAACGTTACAGATGTGCGGAGTTTCCTGGGAATGGCCGGATATTACCGGAGATTTATCGAAGGATTCTCCACTGTGGCGAAACCAATAACACAGTTGCTCAAGAAGGACAAGAAATTTGTATGGACGGAAGCATGCGAGAAAAGCTTCCAAGAACTCAAGAAGAAGCTAACAACCGCACCGGTCTTAACTGTGCCAGACATACACAAGAGTTTTGAAGTATATTGTGACGCGTCCCGAAAAGTCCTCGGATGTGTACTAATGCAGGATGGCAAGGTTGTCGCGTATGCCTCCAGGCAGCTGCGAAAACATGAGAAAAATTACCCAACACATGACTTGGAGCTAGCAGCAGTCATACATGCACTCAAGGAGTGGAGGCACTTTCTGTTGGGAAATCGCTGTGAAATATATACGGACCATAAGAGCCTCAAATATATTTTCACACAGCCAGAGCTGAACTTACGCCAACGACGCTAGTTGGAATTGGTCAAGGACTATGATGTCGGCATTCACTACCATCCAGGGAAAGAAAATGTAGTGGCCGATGCCCTTAGTCGAAACCCCAGCCCGGAAAATGACGGTCCCCAAAACTTGAGGCCTGAGTTTCAGCAAGAGTTCGCTAGGCTCAACATGATGTTAGTCTCTGAGGGCACCATAACAAATCCGGAGATACAACCCACCCTAGTGGAACAAATTAAGAAGGCTCAACAGGGACATCCCAACATCGAAGGAATAAAGAAGAAAATGAACCTTGGTAAGGCTTCTGAGTTCATCACAGACAGTGAAGGAATATTATGGTACGGAGACAGACTTTGCGTACCTAACATTGAGGAGCTCAATCAACAAATCTTAACCGAAAGCCACACCGCTCCATACTCGATCCACCCTGGAGGAACCAAAATGTACAAGGACATTCAAGAAAGATTTTGGTGGCACGGTATGAAAAGAGATATAGCCACATTTATTGCTTGTTCCGAGCATGTCAGCGCATCAAGGCCGAGCATGAAAAGCCAGCAGGGCTACTCCAGCCAAACAGGATACCGGAGTGGAAATGGGATGAAATAGGAATGGACTTCATTGTCGGATTACCTCGATCACAACGCGGAAATGACGCCATATGGGTCATCACAGACCGACTAACCAAGGTTGCTCATTTCATTCCCGTGAAGACTACCTACTCCACACAAAGACTGGCCAAACTTTATCTCTCCCGTATAGTTTGTTTGCATGGAGTCCCAAAGACTATAATATCCGACCGAGGCACACAGTTTGTCTCCAAATTTTGGGATCACCTGCAACAAGCTCTGGGCACGCAGCTAGCTTTCAGTACAGCGTACCACCCTCAGACTGATGGACAAACGGAACGTGTAAACCAAATCCTGGAGGATATGCTGAGAGCCTGTGTGCTCACCTATGGATCCAGTTGGGAAGAGAGTTTACCGTATGCCGAGTTTGCTTACAACAACAGTTACCAAGCCAGCTTGCAAATGGCACCCTTTGAAGCATTGTACGGACGGAGGTGCCGTACCCCACTGAATTGGTCAGAAACAGGTGACAGCCGTATCTTCGGCCCAGGCATGCTTAAAGAGGCCGAGGAGAAAGTTAAGCACATCAGGGACAGACTGAAGACAGCACAGAGCCGACAAAAGAGCTACTACGATCAAAAACATCGTGAGGTCAGCTTTGAACCCGGTGATTCCGTATACCTACGAGTGTCTCCTATGAGGGGCCTGCAATGGTTCAAAATTAAAGGGAAGCTAGCCCCGAGATTTATTGGACCATTCTGTGTAGTTGCACGAAGAGGCACGGTAGCCTACAAACTAGACTTACCCAAGGAACTGTCAGATGTCCATGACGTATTCCACGTCTCCCAGTTGATAAAATGTGTGAGTAACCCGGAGAAGCGTGTATCTCACGAGAGCATTGATGTGCAACCAGATCTCACCTACAGAGAGCGACCAGTAAAGATACTAGACGTGTCTGAACGGAGGACCCGTCAGAAAACGACAAAGTTTTTCAGAGTTCAGTGGAGCAACCACACTGAGGATGAAGCTACGTGGGAAAGGGAAGATCTTCTCCAGGCAGAATATCCATATCTATTCGAGGATCAACTGAAATCTGGAGGACGAGATATTTCCTAAGGGGGTAGGTGTTGTGACACCCAAAATTTTATTTGGATTTTTCAAAAAAAATTATTTGACTTGAGGGAGGTGATTTAAATTTTTCTTCAAAAGAACCCTCCCTTTCAAAATATTTTTTTATGGCAAGAGTTCTATTTGGATTCACCCAAGACTTGTTTTTTTGTCTTGGAGGTTCTTGCTTTTATTTGGACTCAAACCAAAATGCTTTTCACTTGAGAAAAATGCCTTTTGAAAATACTCTAAAGCTTTTGGAATAATCCTTTACCACTTTCAACAATTCTCTCTTGCCATGGCCTTAGTGCAAATCCACCCTCCTAAACCTTCCCTCATCTTTGGATCATGATTTGCATCAAGTCCAGCAAGTTGAACCTCCCCATATACTTATTTTCCATTTAAATCTTATCAAAACAATTTCTGCCCTCTATTCTAGCCCTTGGAGGTTTACAAAGGAACTACTCTTTCTGCTTTGATTTTTTCCCTCAAACCTTTTTCCCTTCCTAGTCCTTTGAACCCTCAACCAAGATCCATGAAGATCCACTGGTCTTCAGTTCAAATTTTTCAAACTACACTTGCTGCAAGTTTGGACCAGATTTGTCAAATTTGGTGAAATTCACTCAAATCCTTCTCCAAAAATTCTAAATAAAATCAGGCAGCCTCTGGGTACATTGAGAGGTCACCTCACCAAGTCCCAGCCCCAGGAAATTTTTTCTTCACACCAAATCATTCTGTCGAACACCCGCAGTGCTTTGTCAATGTCAAGTTCAGAAATTCAGAGAACAGTTCAGTGATCTACTGTCGTTTTCTTCAGAACTTGTTGTCGATCTCGACAGTGCCCCGATGTCGCCTTGCTCCTTGTCCCCTCCCTCTTGTTCCTGCACCACACGAACGCCTGGCAGCTTGCGGACGTCGGTGACGAGCAGCAGGAGGTGCGCCACCCCGTGACCGACGCCAGCGGCGGCTTTGCGGCCACCAGAGAGAGGCGCGGCGCTGACGGCGCCACCCAGCGCCGCCCAAGCCACCGGAGGGCGCCGCGTGGCCTTCCACTCCCCAGAACGCGCTGCCACTCTCGTCGTGAACTACTAGGCGCGGAGCGCGCTCTCTGCCGCCGCCGTGCCCGTGCGGCCACCCCACCGTGGACCGGCGCCGTTACGCAAAGACCAACCGGGATTAGCGGGGGAACGACACCAGTAACTCCCACTGATGCTGCCTGGCCACTCAAACCTCCTGCCAATCCACTGCATCGCCGTAATTGCTCGCCGGAGATTCTCCGTTCAGGCCACCCCCTCGATCCGCCTATAAATAGAGGCCCCGAGCTTCAACTCGAACCCACACCACCTCTGCACTCCACCTAGAGCACGCCTAGCCACTGGTAGAGCCACGGGAGAGCTTTCTTCCCCGACTCCGGCCGCCACGACCCGCCACGGGATCCAGCTCGATTCGCTCCCATGCGTGCACCTCTGCCTCCCACTTCTTGCCAGTAGCTCCCCTATGCATCCACTCTTCTGACCCGCGCTTCAATTCAAAGTTTGCAGCCCTCCACCGGAGTTCTCCACCATCACCCGAGCCGCCGTCCGCCGGAGAAAGTGTCGCCGTCGACGTGGTGCTCTCCGTCGGTCGAGTCCACTACCCACCAACGCGGAAGGACACGCTGAAGCTCTTGGTACACTCCGATCTCTCTGTCTCGCCGTGGTTCGACGCCGGCGACCACCGCAGTCTTCGGGCGCCGGCGAGCCTTTTCAAACCTGACATGTGGACCCCCTTGTCAGCCTCTATTCTCTTCTCCCTCGAACCGTTTTCTGTTGGCGCCTTCGGGCAAATACGCTTTCCCTTTGAGCTTGCGCGTTTCTTTCCGAAGCGTTTTCTGTTTTCACAGTTAAACCCCTGGAACTTTTCTGTTTCATTAGAGATGAGTCCCTGGACAGAAACCTTTATAACGTTTTAATGAAAAGTGATTTTTGGGTGATTCTTTTTCTGACAGTCTTAAAATTTTGTCTAGTTTTTTATGGGATTTATTTGGAAAATTTTTGGAGGAGTTTTTATGCACGCGTTGGTTTTCACGTTAGTGCCCGTTTTCGTTATGCCGTAGGTTCCGGAAGAGGTGACGGAGCCGCGAACTTCGCCGAGCTAGACTCCGACTTCTCCGAACCAGGCAAGCATGTTTGAACCTTTGATATGATAGGTGTTTTGCATGTTTGCGTGAAAGTTTGTGCGTGGCATATGAGTATCGGTGAGTTCCCCGTTGCTTGTGAGGCAACTACCCGCATGTTCCAAAGTTGTGATGATCTCTGGTGATGGATGGCCTAATCATGTGGTGACATGAAGGGCAGCAAGGTGGTACTGTTGTAGCATACCAGCCTTGCGTCATCCGGAAAATTCCGACGTTAACGTGGACGGAGTCACGTTATCGTTCTTTCCCCTTCCGTGCTACCACATGTTTCTTTGCCAGGATGCGGTTTAGTAAGTTGGTAACCTCTTTCCGTGTACACACCAAACAGAGGGGCCGGGATGATGGTTCCTTGGCCCAGGATTAAAGCCAGTCATCCGGTCAGGGGGCATGGGTGTTTCCGGTTGGGACCGAGAGGGGGGGCACCCCCTTAGAGCGCGCGTATAGAAATTTGATCCCATGCTACGCGAGGTTGTAGCCTCCCCGTCTCAAGGTTTTTCTTGAACGTTGCCGAGGGTGATCCCTGGCTTCGGAAATGTTAAATGGGTGTGTACTGGTTAGACGTGTTTCTTCCAAAACACCATAAACGGAACTAGTCCCCGTGACTACTGAAATCCGTTGGCTGTGGTTAAGTACAAACTCTGCAGAGTCAAATCCTTTCAAGTCATCATGATCAATTAGAGTAACCAGTATATCCTTATCTATCCTCGTGGAAATTTATCCTCGGTGAACAAGCTCAAGTTGTAAACCCAGTTTAATTATTATTCCTGCGGATGGACTAACCTTATATTTGTCTCGTACTTGTAATAATTTATGTTCTCGAGCTACTGGATGATTGAGTTATAATATAAGCCCTTTATGTGATGTCGCTCAGACGTCCGACTGTGGCATGTATGTCCTTTATTTTCTGTTAAAAGCCCTTTATGTGGTGTCGCCCTGACGCCCGACTGCGGCATTACTATTCTTGCAGTTTCCTCTCGAGGAGTCATTCAGACCCTCGCTTGGCACCAGTATTACTATTCTTGCAGTTTCCTCTCGAGGAGTCATTCAGTCCCTCGTTTGGCACCGGTAGTTTTATTCTTGCAGTTTCCTCTCGAGGAGTCATTCAGACCCTCGTTTGGCACCAGTATTACTATTCTTGCAGTTTCCTCTCGAGGAGTCATTCAGACCCTCGCTTGGCACCCAGTATTTATTGTCTCTATGTCTGAACGCACTGGTTAATCTGTTCATATGCTGCATGTTTACATTTGTTATATCCTTTGTCCGAACTGTCTTGCGAGTACTTTCATAGTACTCACCTGGCTTGTTGATTTGGCCAGATGTTGACGAAGGCGATCTCTTGGATGAAGAGTTTGATAGCGCGTCCGACGCCTAGGGGAGTCCCAGTCAGTCCTGTGCGATCCCGGATATTGGTCACTTGCATTGTTTACGCTTCCGCCACCCGTAATAAGTCTCCTCGAGCCTCACTCCGATGCTCGAAGAGCTGTAGTCTTCAGGAGTTAGATCACCCACTCCGTTGTGATATTTCCACCACCGCTGTTATCGTGAGTTAGTAGTTATGCCACCCTATCCGCCACTACGTTTATCGGCATTCATGTAATAAATTATGGAGCAGTCCCCGCTCAACCTTGTATTATATGCAGTACTCCTGGTATTTTTCTTCTGTGACCAAGATATTGTCTACCAGTGAGAAGGAATTCTTCTTTCCTGGTCCGTAAAAGGGATTGGTCTCTCAATAAATATTTTATCGAAAAACCGGTCATGACAGTTTACCACCTGAGGTGTTTGCTCTAACCTGACATGCTGATGTTGGTCATATCATGCATATGGCGCCTTGCATTGCTTACATTATACATCTTATATGTCATCAGCTTAGTTTAGATTTGCTTTGTGTGAATGCCACCTGTTTGGGTTCTATATCATACTCCCACCATTCCTAAATATTTGTCTTTTTAGAGATTTCAACAAGTGACTACATACGGAACAAAATGAGTGAATCTACACTCTAAAATGTGTCTATATACATCCATATGTGGTAGTCCATTTGAAATCTCTAAAAAGACAAATATTTAGGAACGGAGGGAGTATATGGGAATTATGCAATGCCATCTTCTTTAGCCAGGCATCATATACGTGAATCATGCAATGCCATCCTGTTTAGCAAGTCATCATATATGTGAATTGTATTGTACCATATTTTTTCCATAATGTATTCCATCTGTCAACAATGTTTATACATTCATCTACTCTTCCTATGCATCAGCCATTTGAGTCGGTCATGGGAAAATCTGGAGTGAAAACAAGGTCTTCTGAGCAGTCAGTGCTACCTGTCGATGCAGATTTCTTGCTGGTTACAGATAGCTCCTCAGAGGAGGATTCCGGGAGA
>NC_057796.1:375896112-376043794 GCF_018294505.1 Triticum aestivum | reverse complement strand
TAACTTCGCTGGGTTATATTGCTCATATCATGCATATGGTGTCTTCCATTGCCATGCCATCTGCTTAGATTAGACATGCTTTGTGTGAATGCCTCCTGTTTGCTTTCTATATCAGATATGTGAATTATGCAATGCCATGTTTTTCAGCCAGTTATCATATATGTGAATTATGCACCGCCATGGAGCCAGGCATCATATATGTGAATTATCTCATGCCATCTTTTTTTTTCATTATGTATTCCATTTGTCGACAATCTGTGTATATTGAACTACTCTTCATGTGTATCAGTCATTTGAGCCGTTGATGGAAAAATCTTGAGTGAAAACAAGGTCTTCAGAGCAGGCAATGGTACCTGTTGAAGCATATATCTCGATGGTTACAGGGAGCTCCTCAGAGGAGGATTCAGAGACAGATGACTAGTCCTATAGCCCACCTGAGGTGTATGCTCTAAGTTGCAATGTTTATATTTCTCATATGATGCATATGGTGTCTTGCATTGCTTAGTTTAGACATCATATGCACAATATTGAATTCTATCTGCTTAGTTTAGAGATCATACATGCGAGTGCCAGCTGCTTAGTATATGAATCAATTATGTCGATTATATCATGCCATCCTGTATACTTAGACAACATGTATGTGAATTATTTCATCCCAACCTATTTTAGAAAGACATCATATAGTTTTGTCATGTCATCCTGTTTAGGAACTCATCATATGTTGAATTATGCCATTATATCCTGTTAAGTTATCCATCATATATCTAAAACTGTGTCATGCTATCCTGTTTAGTTAGGCATCGTATATGTGAAATTGTGTCATGCTGTCCTGTTTGGTTAGACAACATATATGTGAATTACCACATCTGTCTATCATACAATGTCTGTACGTTCAATTTCTTTTCTTGTTTATCAGCCATTTGAATTGGAGGGGGTGATGGCAGTATCTAAGGGAGCAAAAACCCGTTCTTCACAAAAGACAGTGCTACCCGTCGATGCAGATAGAACCATGGTTGTACTGGCCCACAAACTAGCCCCACCACACATAATCGAGACTCTTCCAGATTGTCGGAGTAAATGGCCACGGGTAGCCTAACCGACTGCCCCTGGCTCTTCCAAAAAATTATCAGGCCTTAGGGCCTTCAAGCATTTCAAGCATTGGGCCGCCTTCCCTGGCCGGCTACCTCTAAAGCTGACTCTCAAAAGACGACCCAGCCTCAGCAACCTCCCCTCCAAGATTACCACGGGATGGCCGACTCCAGGGAGCCGGCCCAAGAGGATGCCGACTCCCCAGAGCCGACCATGAAGAACGCCGACTCCAAGAAGCCGGCCAAGACCGCAACCACCAAGACTACACCCACATAATGGTGACAAGACGGGGTGTGGCCACAGTGCGGCCCACTACCACCGAAGCCCGAGGCAGGCATGGCCACAGGACGCCGTACGGGACGGCCATCCCCCGTCCGGCTCGGCACTGTAGCCATGCTAGCCTCGGCGTCACTCACGACAGACTCCCGTACGGCCCACGGGCGGCGGGCCCCTTTAGCCAGAGAGAGGCGCGAAGGCAGCCCGGCTCTCCCCCAGTCGGCCAAGGGCGTAGCCGGCCCCCAGAAGCCGGCTACCCCCTTCCTCGAAGCATGCGCCACATTAAGGAGACAAGACGAGGTAAGGCTGCAGTGAGAGTCCTCGAGGCGGCACACTGTAGCCACGCTTACCTCGACAAAGCCCTCGTCATCAGAGGCGAGGCAACAGTAAGCAGCCGCCGACAAGACCCAAGGCGGTGGGGCCGGCCTGTCGACCAAGAGGCCGGCAGCCGGCGGGACCCAGCAGTCGGCGGGCCCCAACAGCCGACGGAGAAGCCGGCGAGCACAGACACTGACGGCTGGGACCAGTGCCCAGCCGGATTACAATTGTACCCCCGGGGGGTAGGCCTATATAAACCCCCAGAGGCACCCATGCAAAGGGTTGGCTGCTGAGCATAGCACACACACACCATAGAGAGAGAGAAGTGAGAGCTAGCCTTGTTCCTCTTCTCCCTTGAACCCAATAGCTCTAGGAGCGATTGTAGCTACTTTTCCTGATCTAGTGATCATGCGGAGACCCCGCAGAGCAGGACTAGGGGTGTTATCTCCTCGGAGAGCCCCGAACCTGGGTAAGATCCGTCGGCGTGCATGTCTTCGCCTCATCCCGTTTCCAGGCACCGGCGACGTCTTATTGGCTCCCACAATGATAAGCCACCCGTTGGCATATGTCGCACCAACCACCCGACATTTGGCGCCCACCGTGGGGCCAGGTGCACCGTCGTCCGGAGACCTGTTCTGGACAGGAACCCTCTTCCTCCCCCGCGAGCGCAGCCAGCCTGCTGCGCCCGATGGCGTTTGCCTCGACATGCTGCAAGGCGTCAATGACGCCTGCGCAGCGAGCAGCCTCGCCGATCTGCTCGGTGAGACTCGCATCTCCGACGAGTCTGCGTCTGACGCAGGCACGGACTACCCCGAGAGCCGCCTCGTCAGCCTCCTCGACCAGCTTCACGTCTCCAGCGAGCCTGCTGCAGATGTGGAGTCGGTCGGCTCCACAGACCCGATGCTTGTCGACTCCGACACGGCATCGCTCGATGCCTACCCCTCCGATGTGCGATCTTCGACGATCCTCTCCCTCGAGCTGACAGCGGCAGCAACGCTGTCACCGAAGTGCTGGTCATCAGCCACGTCGCCAACTCGGGCGAGAACGCCCACGACGCCCTGCAAGCGGCGATGCACGACCTCTCCGTCCCCATCCCGGCCGATGCCAACGCCAAGACCCTGGAGGCACGCCGCCTTGCCCTCATCGCGGAAGGCCAGAAGATAGCCTCCATGAGACGCCTCACCGAGGCCCACCAGCGCGAAGTCGACCGCGCCGCCTTCGGTACGCCGCCGCCTAGCGGCCCAAGCCGAGCCGGCTTCGTCCAGAAGCGCGGCGCGGCCGTCGCCAGCATGCTGGGGGCAGATCGCCCCGTCTACGCCACCCCGCTCGAGAATCTGCGAGCCGCTCAGGCGGCTGCAGAAGAGCTCAATGGGCTGGGAGCCGATGAGCTCCCCTACATGACAAGACGGATCCAGCAGCTGATCGACGCGGCTGTAGAATGGCACGAAGCCGGCGCCCGTGCTGATAGTCATCCCCCGCGCCGGGAGCACGCCGCGACGTCCCGCTCACCGACTGCGAGCGGTGCACGCTAGAAGAAAGACAAGGAGCCGGCTGCCAGCCGCAGCCGGACTCGCATCACCATCGAGCGCGACACGGAGGGCCGCCCTCGAGCGGTGGAGCACCAAGGGAATCTGCCTCCTCCCCCGCCTCGAAGAGAAAGACGTCTCACCCCGCCGCCTATCACGCACCCGAATCTTGGCGACCGACTCGGCCGCCGAGAAGGAGTCGGCGAGAACGACGCCCGCCACCGGATCGACCGCCTTGCTCGATCCTTGGCGTTAGAAGAAGAAGACGATGTCGGCCCCCCATGCTTTGGCCCCTGCATCCATGACGAGCCCTTCCCCAAAGGGTTCTCACTCCCCAGAGACACGCCCAAGTACAACGGCTCAGTGAAGCCAGAAGATTGGCTCATCGACTACTCCACGGCCGTCAACATAGCCAACGGCAATCGGCGCGTCGCCGTGAAGTATGTCCCCCTCATGCTGCAAGGCACGGCGCGCACATGGCTCAACAGCCTCAAGCCCTACAGCATCAACAGTTGGCTGGACTTCACAGAAGTCTTCGTCTGCAACTTCACCAGCACCTACAAGCGGCCTCCCAAGCCTCGCCAGCTCTCCCTCTGCGTCCAAGGGCCCAACGAGTCGACCCGCGACTACCTCACATGGTGGGCCGAGCTCCGCAACTCCTGCGAGGGGGTGCATGAGGTCCAGGCCATCGAGTACTTCACCGCCGGGTGCCGAGAGGGCACCCTCCTCAAGCACCGACTCCTCTGCGACGAGCCGGCTACCCTCGATGAGTTGCTGGTCATCGCGGACAAGTACGCCACGGCCGACTCCTCAATGAAGACCGAGCTCCGAGTAGATGCCTCGGGGAAGGTGATTGCTCCGGCTCCTAAGACGCTGGCTGGCGACCCTAATCGGCGCCCCTACCAGAACAACCACAAGCGCAAGGCCCCCATGCCGACTTCCACCAGTCGGCAGGTGGCCACCGTTGAAGATGAGCAGCCCGAAGAACGGTCCGCTCCCAAGAAGAAGGGTGGCAGGCCGGCTTGGCAGCCGGCTTTCTCCTACGAGCAGGCTCTTGATGCCCCCTGCAAATTCCACAGCGGCGCGAAGCCATCCAACCACACAACCCGGAAATGCCATTGGCTCACCCGCATCACCAAGGGCGAGGGGATGTTGCCGCCTCCGCCTCCCGGTCCGCCGCCTCCAGCCCCCCAGCAGCCGGCGGCTTGGCCGGCAGTCGGCGCCATCTAAGACGAATTCCCCGAAGAGCACGCCGCCTACGTCGTCTTCACCAGTCAAGCCGACGACAAGCGCAGTCGACGCCGACAGCATCAAGAAGTTAATGCAGTCGCCTCCAGCGCCCCCGAGTTCATGCACTGGTCAAAGAAGCCAATCAGCTGGAGCCAGGCCGACCACCCAGAGGTGATGCCCTCTCCTGGCTCCTATGCAATGGTCTTGGATGTCACCCTCGCGACGGAGAGGCGAGCAGCCCGATTCTCCCGCGTCCTGATAGATGGCGGAAGCAGTATCAACACACTGTACCGCGATACCGTGGAGAAGCTGAACATCAAAGCGAAGCAGCTCATGCCGAGCCGCACCGTCTTCCATGGTATCGTCCCCGGCTTGTCTTGCTCCCCAATCGGCAAGATTAAAATGGATGTTCTCTTCGGAGACAAAGATCATTTTCGCCGAGAAGCAATCTGGTTCGAGGTAGTGGATTTGGAGAGCCCCTATCATGCTCTGCTTGGCTGACCTGCTCTGGCCAAGTTCATGGTTGTGCCCCACTACGCCTACCTGGAGATGAAGATGCCGAGCTCAAAGGGGATCATCACGGTAGCCGGCGATTACAAGAAGTCCATCGAGTGTGCCATGGCCAGCAGCCGGCTAGCCGAGTCCCTCGTGGTGGCAGAAGAGAAGAAGATGCTGGAACGGGTTGTGGCCATGGCCGGCAAGCAGCCAGCCTTGTCCCCCAACCCCAAAGATTGTGATGCGCAGGGCTCCTTCCAGCCTGCCAAAGAGACGAAGAAGATACCTCTGGACCCGGAGAACCCGGAGAGGTTCGCTGTCATTGGGGCGAACTTGGACAGTAAATAGGAAGGCGAGCTCGTCGACTTCCTCCGTGAGAATCGAGACATCTTTGCATGGTCCCCAAAGGACATGCCGGGTGTCCCGAAGGATTTCGCCGAGCACAAATTACATGTCCGAGCTGACGCGAAGTCGGTCAAGCAACCCCTCCGCCGACTGTCAGAAGAGAAGCAAAGAATTGTGGGAGAAGAGATAGCCCGGCTCCTTGCCGCTGGCTTTATCATGGAAGTGTTCTTTCCAGAATGGCTTGCCAACCCAGTTCTGGTTCTGAAGAAGAATAACAAGTGGCGTATGTGTATAGACTAAACCAGCCTGAACAAGGCCTGCCCAAAGGATCCATTTGCTCTGCCACGGATTGACCAAGTGATAGACTCCACAGCCGGATGCGAGCTATTAAGTTTTTTGGATGCGTACTCAGGGTACCATCAGATCAAGTTGGACCCAGCTGACCGCCTGAAGACTGCCTTCATCACACCCTTTGGAGCTTTCTGCTACCTGACTATGACATTCGGCTTGAGGAATGCCGGTGCCACTTTTCAGCGTTGCATGCAGAAATGCCTCTTGAAACAACTCGGCAGAAATGCCCACGTCTATGTAGATGACATTGTGGTGAAGACAGAGAAGCGCGGTACCTTGCTGGAAGACCTGAAAGAAACATTCGCCAACTTGCGCCGATTCCAAATCAAGCTCAACCCCGAGAAGTGCGTGTTCGGAGTGCCAGCCGGCCAGCTGCTAGGCTTCCTGGTCTCCGAACGCGGCATCGAATGCAACCCTATCAAGATCAAGGCCATCGAGAGGATGGAGATTCCCACCAAACTGCGAGATGTGCAGAAGTTCACTGGCTGCTTAGCCTCCCTGAATCGTTTTATCAGCCGACTAGGAGAGAGGGCTCTCCCCCTGTACCGACTCATGAAGAAGTCCACTCACTTCGAGTGGAATGACCAAGCCGACCAAGCCTTCCATGAGTTGAAGAAAATGCTGACCACTCCGCCCGTCCTGGCGGCGCCGACTGAGAAGGAGCCCATGCTCCTCTACATCGCCGCGACTAGCCGAGTCGTCAGCACTGTTGTTGTGGTCCAGCGCCCGGAAGAAGGCCGAGCCCAGCTAGTCCAGAGGCCGGTGTACTATCTCAGCGAAGTGCTATCCAGTTCAAAGCAAAACTACCCGCACTACCAGAAGATGTGCTATGGGGTGTACTTCGCTGCCAAGAAACTGAAGCCTTACTTCCAAGAGCATCCCATCACGGTCGTGCGCACCGCCCCGCTCGCCGAGATCATAGGTAGCCGGGATGCATCCGGCCGGGTGGCTAAATGGGCCATTGCGCTGGCGCCCTACACAATCTTCTACCAACCCCGCACCGCCATCAAGTCCCAAGCGTTGGCCGACTTCCTCATCAACTGGGCCGAGACCCAGTACCTACCGCCGGCTCCCGACTCTACCCATTGGCGGATGCACTTTGACGGGTCAAAGATGCGCACCGGCTTGGGAGCCGGCATCGTCCTCACCTCTCCCAAAGGCGACAAGCTCAAGTACATGCTGCAGATCCACTTCGCCGCCTCCAACAACGTGGCCGAGTACGAGGCGCTCGTACATGGGCTCCGGCTAGCCAAAGAGCTCGGCATACGCCGGATCCTGTGCTACGGCGACTCAGACTTGGTGGTCCAGCAGTCGTCTGGCGACTGGGACGCCAAGGACGCGAACATGGCGAGCTATCGGTTCCTCGTCCAGCAGATCAGCGGATACTTCGAAGGGTGCGAGTTCCTTCACGTGCCAAGGGCCGACAACGACCAAGCAGATGCCCTAGCACGGATCGGCTCCACCCGACAAGCCATACCGACTGGCGTCTCCCTCCAGCACCTCCTCAAGCCATCCATCAAGCCGTCTCCAGAGTCGGACTCTATCTTCGTACCGCCTGCGCCAGATACAGCCGGATTCGACTGGAGGAACTCCGCAGGCGGCACGGGGACTTCGACAACTGGACCGGGGACTGCCGTAGTCGCACCCGGCCCGGGGACTTCAAAACCCGGCCCGGGGACTTCAAAACCCGGCCCGGGGACTGCAGCAGTCGGCCCGAGGACTGCAACGACACAAGAAGCGGTGGCCGACTCCAATTCCACGCCACCCAACCCACCCACCTGAGTCATGGTGTCTACATTAACAGAAGAAGAAGTCACAGCTCCATCATGGGCCCAGCCCATCCTCAAGTTCCTAGTCAGCAGAGAGCTGCCGGCTGATGGGATCTCAGTGAGGCTAGTGCAACGACGAGCCGCAGCATATGCAATAATCAACAGAGAGCTTGTGAAGTGTAGCGTCACTGGAGTCTTCCAGCGTTGTGTCGAGCCAGAAAAAGGAGTGGCAATCCTCAAGGACATCCACCAAGGCGAATGCGGCCACCACGCAGCCTCAAGATCACTTGTGGCCAAGGCTTTCTGCCATGGTTTCTTCTGGCCGACTGCCTTGGAGGATGCTAAAGAAATAGTCAAGAGCTGCAGAGGATGCCAAGTTTTTAGTTCCAAGCAACACCTGCCGGCTTCTGCACTCAAGACCATTCCCCTCACCTGGCCTTTTGCCGTCTGGGGACTGGACATGGTGGGCCCTTTCAAGACAGCCCGCGGCGGCTTGACACATCTACTGGTCGCTGTGGACAAGTTCACAAAGTGGATCGAAGCAAAGCCGATTAAGAAGCTGAACGGGCCGACTGCCGTGACATTCATCACTGACATCACTACTCGGTACGGCGTGCCACACAACATCATCACCGACAACGGCACGAACTTCGCCAAAGGAGCACTGGCACGTTTCTGCGCGACGCAGGGCATCCGACTGGACTTAGCGTCCGTTGCCCACCCGCAGTCAAACGGCCAGGTCGAGCGAGCAAATGGACTCATCCTCTCCGGCATCAAGCCCCGACTGGTTGTACCACTGGAGCGATCGGCCGGCTGCTGGCTCGATGAGCTACCGGCTGTCCTCTGGAGTCTGCGCACTACACCCAACAAGTCGACCGGCTTCACTCCATTCTTCCTTGTATATGGTGCCGAGGCTGTCATCCCAACAGACATCGAGTTCGACTCGCCTCGGATCACCATATACACGGAGGCGGAGGCCAAAGAAGCAAGAGAAGACGGCGTCGACCTACTAGAAGAAGGCCGGCTGTTAGCACTCAGCCGGTCCGCCATCTACCAGCAAGGGCTGCGTCGCTACTACAACCGCAAGGTCAAGCCAAGATCCTTCCAAGAGGGCGACCTTGTGCTCCGGCTGATCCAGGGAACAGCCGGCCAGCACAAGCTCTCGGCCCCTTGGGAAGGCCCCTTCGTCGTCAGCAAGGCACTCGGCAACGACTCCTACTACTTGATCGACGCGCAAAAACCAAGAGCACGCAAGAGAGACGACTCCGGCAAGGAGTCGAAGCGACCATGGAATGCAAACCTCCTGAGAAGATTTTACAGTTGAAAGCAGTATGTATCATGCTACCCTTTTGTATTAAGCACGAACCAACAGGCTCCCCGAACAGTACTCGGGGACTGCCTTTGTTTATCTATGAATGACAAGTGTCATATCCATGAATGTATTATTACATTTGATTTCTTGTCTGGCACCGGGTTCGACTAGTCGGCCCGGGGACTGGCCGCCTTGAGCTATATTAAAAGTTCTACCTGAAGTCAGAAAAGTAGTGTGCCGGCTCCCGAGTCCTCTCTTGTTGAAAGTCGCAGCTCGAAGAACCAACTGTCCGACTAGCAAGAGGCAAGGCAGAAAGGATGCCCACACGAAAAATGGCTAAGGAACAATGAACCTATATAGCAAAAAGGCGGCCTCCAAACATGCCTGCCGGCTGTCAGAACAGCCGGCTGGCCGGCTTCCTAAATACTTAGCTCCAATCCAACAAAGGTAGAGTACTTGCCCTCCCAATCGGCCAAGCACTTCTCCAGCAACAGATTGCAGAGCAACTGTCTGACTGGGGAGGTGGCAACCAAGGGAGGGCGGCAAAGGAAATAGCAGAAGGATAAAAAGCAAAGTACGAGGAAAACCCAAATGCATGCATAAGTTATATATACATATAAAGCCCCCAACAGGCCGGCAATCAACATGGTTCGAATACACCCCCATTGGGTGGAATTGTGCAGACTTAACAGAGTATTGTTCCAAAAGTAACAGGACAGAAAAACAAAAGACGGCAGACTAGACTAAGGCGTGGTGCGGAGGCCGAGCTGGTCTGTGAAGGCGGCCTCGCCGGCTGAAAGAGTGGCCGCCTAGCGGGTCTCGGCTTGGCCGCCACCAGGGGCAGGCGACGCACTCGCGCGTGACGTGGTGCTGGAGGCGCGGTCAAGCTGAGGCTGGTCGGCTGCTCCTCCAGCCGGCTCAGCGTCTTCACCTTCCTCCTCCTCCTCTTCACCCTCATCGCTGGAGTCGATCTCCTCCGTCGAGTCTTCACCGTCCGCCGGGTTCAGCCCGAACCACTCCTCCGGCTGGGCGACACCGTTGTCGTCTACCTCGGGGGCGAAGACGCTGGTGTCGGTGTAGTCGGCGATCGGCGAAGCCCGCCGGATGATAGCCGGCCGCACCGGCTCCAGCTCCGTGTCGGCTTGCTGTTGCCAGGTAGCCAGCTGATCCAGGCTCAGGCCGGGATACCAGGCCTTGACAAACTCCAGCGCCCGCCTGGCGCCAGAGCAAGCCGCCGAGGCCTTCCAGGCTTCGAAGCAGCCGACTGCCACCTCCAGCCAGTCGGCAGTCCGACTGGGGGTACGAGGAACCACTTGGCCGGGCCAGAGGGCGGCCAAGACTTGCGCCCCGGCACGCTGAAGCCGGCGGAGCAGTCGGTGAGCCGGCTGGATTCGGGCCTGGATCGCCAAGAGCTGCTCCTCCAGCGAACGGCCGGCGGTTGGCGAAATCTCGAAGCCAGCCTGCCTCCGCGCCTGGCGGCGGGCCTCGATGGTCTGGTTGGCGGCGGTAGAATAGCCAGGGAAATATTCTGTGCAAGAAAGAAGAAGAAAGGAAGAAAAGAGCACCAAGTCAGAAAACGAGCCAAAAGTGGCAGATGGCAAGAAAGGACGAAGAGGTAGGCGGCTTACCGTCAACCAGATCTTCGATCTGACCATAGACGGAGATCAGAGTTTGCCTGGCCTCAGCCCAGCCAGCCGCCTCCATCTCGTACTCGGCCTGGAGGGCGGCTTTGCGGTCCTGCACCGCCTTCAGAGCCGCCTTGTGGCCTTCCTCCTGGTCAGCCAACTTCTTGGCCAGGCGGTCGCGTTCCTGCACCAAGGCGGCGAGCTCGGCATCCTTGGCACGAAGGGCAGTCTGAGACTCCCCCAGTTCTGCCCTCAGACTGGCGTTGGCCGCTGCAGAGACGGCAGAAAAAGAAAGAACAGTAAGAGGGAGTCATCAAGGAAGATCCGACCCGACTGCTCAGCAGTCGGCCCGAATCTCAGGGACTACACCCAGTGGGTGCGCTGACGCGCCCCCACATGAGATAAAGAACCAAGCATGTACCTCGGCTCTCAGTAAGGTCGGCGGTCTTCTGGGTCAGCTCCCGAGCCTGGGAGTTGAAGGCGGCCGCACGAAGATTGTGGTAGTCCTGCAAGAGAGACAGAAGATCGAAGTAAGAACAAGAATAGCAAAGACAAATCCACTAAGAAGTTCAAAGCCGCCTGCTCAGCAGCCGACTTGGAACTCGGGGACTACACCCAGTGGGTGCGCTGACGGGCGCCCACGGAAGAAATCAAGATCAAGAAGAAATCAAGATCAAGAAGAAGCAAGATGGGAAGACTAACCCGGATGGCCGCCCGCGCTGCAAGGAACTCGTCGGTGTACTGCCTCAGTGCCGTGGCCTGGGCCTGGAGCCGGGTCCAGACGTCCTGCGCGGCCACGTTCATCACGGCCGTCCCTCCGCCCGGCGCCCACCCTGAGGTGGCGCTGGCCGCCTCCACGTCCTGGGCCGACGAGCTGGAGCCCGCGGCCGGCTGCGGCTCCAACGCCGCCTTCCCCGCACGACGGCTCAGCGGCATCCGGACCGCCATCTCAGTCCTCGCGGCCGGCTCGCCCCCCGCCGACTGCACAGGCGGCGGATCAGGCCGGCCGCCTTGTGACGCCCCAGTTGGCGGGGTCGGCACCGGCGCCCTCTCCAGGACGACGATGTCGTCGTCCCTCTCCAGTCCTGGCTGGTCGCCGCTGGCCCCTTCTGGCGAGGGCTCCATGTCCCCAGGCGCTACGACGCGCAGCGGGGTGACCATCAAGACCTCCCCCGCCGCCGCCGCGGCTGCAGCCTCCGCTTGGGCCTTGGCTGCGGCGTCGACACGCGCCTTCGCCGCCTCCTCCTCCTGCGCCGCCTGGGCGGCGGCCGCCTTCCGTGCCTCCTCCGCCCGCGCCTCCCGCGCGTTCCGCTCCGTCGCCGCCTGGAGGTCGGCACGGGGGTCCACGCGACGAGTGGTGCTCCCAGACCCCCTTGGCGACTCCAGGACGGAGCCGGCAGCCGCTCGCTCGAGCGACAATGGAGCTCTGGTTGTTTGGAGAAAAAGACAAGGATTCAAGAACCACCAGATAAAAGAAACAAAAAAGACTACATGAAGGTGTTGAACTTACGCCGACACGGTGTGCAGTTGCTTCACCGTCTTGCGGAAGCGAGCCGCCTTCGCGGCCGCCTCCTCCCGCCTGGTTGCTGCCGCCCCGCCCCTGGGTTTCTTCGTCCGACTGCCGAACAAACCCTGGGCGGCGCGACGCTTCTGCCCTCCGCCCCGAGCAGGCGGTGGAGCGGAGGAACCCGCGCCGCGTCCAGATGCCGGCGGGCGGTGCGGGGCGACTTCGGCCTCATCGTCGTCCGGCCAGTCGTCGAAGGTGACTCCATGCCCGGAACCGCCTGCTTCGCCGCCGGCTTGGCCACCACCCGGCTCGATGTGGTCGTCCATAGCGGCTGCCCCCAAGTCGGGGTCCTCCAGATCGTGTTCCGTCCGGTCGGGGACGAATCGACGCTCCGTGTCTGACCCGCCGGCTGGCCGAAGAAGAGGGCGCTCTCGAAAAACAAGCCGACTAAGTTAGAGTCGGCCAAGAGGAACTCGGCAACAAAGTTAAGAGAAAAAGAAGAAACAAGGACAGCATACTGTGGGCGGTGGATTTTCTCGGTTGTATGGCTCCTTGCCGAACTGCCACTCATCGGAGAATTTGCAGTTCGCGAGGTAGTTCACCATATAGGCGACCTCCTCGTGCGGCATGTCCTTGGTGCACATCCGGCTCAGATCGAGCTGGCCGCTCATCTGACAGATCAGATGAGGACGGCTCTGGAGCAGAAGGACCCGGCGCGTGACGAAGGCGGCCAGAAGGTCGGGCCCCGTCAGGCCCTCCGACTGGACCATCACCCACAGTCGGGCGATGGCTGCGTTTCCAGCCGGCGTCAGCGTCACGGCCCGGAAGGACCACTGGGCCCGCCTGCCCGCCGGTGGGCCGGCTACGTAAGCCGGCAGGTTGATGTAGTCGCCCCGTGGGGCGATGTTCCACACGTAGAAGTACGACTTTTGCCACTTCTTCACCGATTGGATCAGCGTGATGACGGGGAAGGGGTTGTCGGCGACCGACCTCCGCGACGCGATGAAGGTGCCAGTCTGAGCCGGCACGCCCTGCATGCGCGTGCCCAGCTTGGACTGGAAGAACTCCCCCAGAGCTCGAGGGTAGGGAGGACGCCGAGGTAGCCTTCGCACAGGGTCACGAAGGCAGACAGCAGCACCACCGCGTTTGGGGTGAGGTGGTGCGGCTGGAGCTGGTAGAAATCGAGCCAGGAGTGGAAGAAGGCACTCACGGGCAGGCCGATGCCGCGCAAGAAATGCGAGCGGAAGACCACCCGCTCGCCCTCCCGCGGATCCGGCGTAATTTCCTTCTCCTGCGCGAGACGGACCTCCACCTTGTCCGCGCCGGGCAGCCGCCGCGTTTGGCGGAGGAACTCGACGTGATCCTCGTGGACGTTGGAGCCGTCCCAGTCCCCGCCATACTGCTCCGTGGCGGGAGGCATGGCGAAAACGAGCGCGGCGGCGGAGGAACGTACGGAGGAAGAGCGCGGCGGCGAGGCGCTGTCGCAAGAAACGGCAAGAGAAAGAAGATAGTGGAAGGAGGAGGAGCGTGCGAGAGCCTGCCGCCCTCCCTCTCCCCCTACTTATAGCATCACGAGGAGAGGCCGGGAAGGCCGGACGTGGGGTGAGACGTGGGATTAACTGCACCCATTCCCGCCACGCCTCGCGATTATTACGCCCTAAAGGCGTGCCGAAACTGCCGCGAGAAGACGTGCGGGCGGTTTCGGGCTGCAGAGAATCCGCGCCTGGGCCCGGGCATGGACGTGGCGGGCCCCCGCCCTGCGGCGACGTCCCGTCGCGCGCGTGGGCTGGCAGGCTTTTTGGCCACGTGGTCCGCAGACGGCAAGCGGCCGGCCCGCGGCCCGGAGCACGCGCTGGCGAGCTCCCGCCCTTCGACTCCGGAGTTTTCGACCAAGGCGGCACGCCTAACCAAAGCCGGCTCCCAGCTGCCGGCTTGTCAAGATAGGAAGCTGATCGAGCTTCTCAACTCCTACCCAACCTCAAAGCCCAATCAGCTTCGGGGACTACTGTCGGAGTAAATGGCCACGGGTAGCCTAACCGACTGCCCCTGGCTCTTCCAAAAAATTATCAGGCCTTAGGGCCTTCAAGCATTTCAAGCATTGGGCCGCCTTCCCTGGCCGGCTACCTCTGAAGCCGACTCTCGGAAGACGACCCAGCCTCAGCAACCTCCCCTCCAAGATTACCACGGGATGGCCGACTCCAGGGAGCCGGCCCAAGAGGATGCCGACTCCCCAGAGCCGGCCATGAAGAACGCCGACTCCAAGAAGCCGGCAAAGACCGCAACCACCAAGACTACACCCACATAACGGTGACAAGACGGGGTGTGGCCACAGTGCGGCCCACTACCCCCGAAGCCCGAGGCAGGCATGGCCACAGGACGCCGTACGGGACGGCCATCCCCTGTCCGGCTCTGCACTGTAGCCATGCTAGCCTCGGCGTCACCCACGACAGACTCCCGTACGGCCCACGGGCGGCGGGCCCCTTTAGCCAGAGAGAGGCGGGAAGGCGGCCCGGCTCTCCTCCAGTCGGCCAAGGGCGTAGCCGGCCCCCAGAAGCTGGCTACCCCCTTCCTCGAAGCATGCGCCACATTAAGGAGACAAGACGAGGTAAGGCTACAGTGAGAGTCCTCGAGGCGGCACACTGTGGCCACGCTTACCTCGACAAAGCCCTCGTCATCAGAGGCGAGGCAACAGTAAGCAGCTGCCGACAAGACCCAAGGCGGTGGGGCCGGCCTGTCGACCAAGAGGCCGGCAGCCGGCGGGACCCACCAGTCGGCGGGCCCCAACAGCCGGCGGAGAAGCCGACGAGCACAGACACTGACGGCTGGGACCAGTGCCCAGCCGGATTACAATTGTACCCCCGGGGGTAGGCCTATATAAACCCCCCGAGGCACCCATGCAAAGGGTTGGCTGCTGAGCATAGCACACACACACCATAGAGAGAGAGAAGTGAGAGCTAGCCTTGTTCCTCTTCTCCCTTGAACCCAACAACTCTAGGAGCGATTGTAGCTACTTTTCCTGATCTAGTGATCATGCGGAGACCCCGCAGAGCAGCACTAGGGGTGTTATCTCCTTGGAGAGCCCCAAACCTGGGTAAGATCCGCCGGCGTGCATGTCTTCGCCTCATTCCGTTTCCAGGCACCGGCGACGTCTTATTGGCTCCCACAATGATAAGCCACCCGTTGGCATATGTCGCACCAACCACCCGACATTTGGCGCCCACCGTGGGGCCAGGTGCACCGTCGTCCGGAGACCTGTTCTGGACAGGAACCCTCTTCCTCCCCCGCGAGCGCAGCCAGCCTGCTGCGCCCGATGGCGTTTGCCTCGACATGCTGCAAGGCGTCAATGACGCCTGCGCAGCGAGCAGCCTCGCCGATCTGCTCGGTGAGACTCGCATCTCCGACGAGTCTGCGTCTGATGCAGGCACGGACTACCCCGAGAGCCGCCTCGTCAGCCTCCTCGACCAGCTTCACGTCTCCAGCGAGCCTGCTGCAGATGTGGAGTCGGTCGGCTCCACCGACCCGATGCTTTTCGACTCCGACACGGCATCGCTCGACGCCTACCCCTCCAACGTGTTGATCTTCGACGATCCTCTCCGTCGAGCTAACAGCGGTAGCAACGCTGTCACCGAAGTGCTGGTCATCAGCCAAGTCGCCAACTCGGGCGAGAATGCCCACGACGCCCTGCAAGCGGCGATGCACGACCTCTCCGTTCCCATCCCGGCCGATGCCGACGCCGAGACCCTGGAGGCACGCCGCCTTGCCCTCATCGCGGAAGGCCAGAAGATAGCCTCCATGAGACGCCTCACCGAGGCCCACCAGCGCGAAGTCGACTGCGCCGCCTTCGGTACGCCGCCGCCTAGCGGCCCAAGCTGAGCCGGCTTCGTCCAGAAGCGCGGCGCGGCCGTCGCCAGCATGCTGGGGGCAGATCGCCCTGTCTACGCCACCCCGCTCGAGAATCTGCGAGCTGCTCAGGCGGCTGCAGAAGAGCTCAATGGGCTGGGAGCCGATGAGCTCCCCTACATGACAAGACGGATCCAGCAGCTGATCGATGCGGCTGCAGAACGGCACGAAGCCGACGCCCGTGCTGATAGTCATCCCCCGCACCGGGAGCACGCCGCGACGTCCCGCTCGCCGACTACGAGCGGTGCACGCCAGAAGAAAGACAAGGAGCCGGCTGCCAGCCGCAGCCGGACTCGCATCACCATCGAGCGCGACACGGAGGGCCGCCCTCGAGCGGTGGAGCACCAAGGGAATCTGCCTCCTCCCCCGCCTCGAAGAGAAAGACGTCTCACCCCGCCGCCTATCACGCACCCGACTCTTGGCGACCGACTCGGCCGCCGAGAAGGAGTCGGCGAGAACGACGCCCGCCACCGGATCGACCGCCTTGCTCGATCCTTGGCGTTAGAAGAAGAAGACGATGTCGGCCCGCCATGCTTTGGCCCCCGCATCCGCGACGAGCCCTTCACCAAAGGGTTCTCGCTCCCCAGAGACACGCCCAAGTACAACGGTTTAGTGAAGCCGGAAGATTGGCTCATCGACTACTCCACGGCCGTCAGCATAGCCAACGGCAATCGGCGCGTCGCCGTGAAGTATGTCCCCCTCATGCTGCAAGGCACGGCGCGCACATGGCTCAACAGCCTCAAGCCCTCCAGCATCAACAGTTGGCTGGACTTCACAGAAGTCTTCGTCCGCAACTTCACCAGCACCTACAACCGGCCTCCCAAGCCTCGCCAGCTCTCCCTCTGTGTCCAAGGGCCCAACGAGTTGACCCGCGACTACCTCACGCGGTGGGCCGAGCTCCGCAACTCCTGCGAGGGGGTGCATGAGGTCCAGGCCATCGAGTACTTCACGGCCGGGTGCCGAGAGGGCACCCTCCTCAGGCACCGACTCCTCTGCGACGAGCCGGCTACCCTCGATGAGTTGCTGGTCATCGCGGACAAGTACGCCACGGCCGACTCCTCAATGAAGACCGAGCTCCGAGTAGACGCCTCGGGGAAGGTGATTGCTCCGGCTCCTAAGACGCCGGCTGGCGACCCTAATCGGTGCCCCTACCAGAACAACCACAAGCGCAAGGCCCCCATGCCGACTTCCACTAGTCGGCAGGTGGCCACCGTTGAACATGAGCAGCCCGAAGAACGGCCCGCTCCCAAGAAGAAGGGTGGCAGGCCGGCTTGGCAGCCGGCTTTCTCCTACGAACAGGCTCTTGATGCCCCCTGCAAATTCCACAGCGGCGCGAAGCCATCCAACCACACAACCCGGAAATGCCATTGGCTCACCCGCATCACCAAGGGCGAGGGGATGTTGCCGCCTCCGCCTCCCGGTCCGCCGCCTCCAGCCCCCCAGCAGCCGGCGGCTCGGCCGGCAGTCGGCGCCATCCAAGATGAATTCCCCGAAGAGCACGCCGCCTACGTCGTCTTCACCAGTCAAGCCGACAACAAGCGCAGTCGACGCCGACAGCATCAAGAAGTTAATGCAGTCGCCTCCAGCGCCCCCGAGTTCATGCACTGGTCAGAGAAGCCAATCAGCTGGAGCCAGGCCGACCACCCAGAGGTGATGCCCTCTCCTGGCTCCTATGCAATGGTCTTGGATGTCACCCTCGCGACGGAGAGGCGAGCAGCCCGATTCTCCCGCGTCCTGATAGATGGCGGAAGCAGTATCAACATACTGTACCGCGATACCGTGGAGAAGCTGAACATCAAAGCGAAGCAGCTCATACCGAGCCGCACCGTCTTCCATGGTATCGTCCCCGGCTTGTCTTGCTCCCCAATCGGCAAGATTAAAATGGATGTTCTCTTCGGAGACAAAGATCATTTTTGCCGAGAAGCAATCTGGTTCGAGGTAGTGGATTTGGAGAGCCCCTATCATGCTCTGCTTGGCCGACCTGCTCTGGCCAAGTTCATGGTTGTGCCCCACTACGCCTACCTAAAGATGAAGATGCTGAGCTCAAAGGGGGTCATCACGGTAGCCGGCGATTACAAGAAGTCCATCGAGTGTGCCATGGCCAGCATCCGGCTGGCCGAGTCCCTCGTGGTGGCAGAAGAGAAGAAGATGCTGGAACGGGTTGTGGCCATGGCCGGCAAGCAGCCGGCCTTGTCCCCCAACCCCAAAGATTGTGATACGCAGGGCTCCTTCCTGCCTGCCAAAGAGACGAAGAAGATACCTCTGGACCCGGAGAACCCGGAGAGGTTCGCTGTCATTGGGGCGAACTTGGACAGTAAATAGGAAGGCGAGCTCGTCGACTTCCTCCGTGAGAATCGAGACATCTTTGCATGGTCCCCAAAGGACATGCCGGGTGTCCCAAAGGATTTCGCCGAGCACAAATTACATGTCCGAGCTGAGGCGAAGCCGGTCAAGAAACCCCTCCGCCGACTGTCAGAAGAGAAGCGAAGAATTGTTGGAGAAGAGATAGCCCGGCTCCTTGCCGCTGGCTTTATCATGGAAGTGTTCTTTCCAGAATGGCTTGCCAACCCAGTTCTGGTTCTGAAGAAGAATAACAAGTGGCGTATGTGTATAGACTACACCAGCCTGAACAAGGCCTGCCCAAAGGATCCGTTTGCTCTGCCACGGATTGACCAAGTGATAGACTCCACAGCCGGACGCGAGCTGTTAAGTTTTTTGGATGCGTACTCAGGGTACCATCAGATCAAGTTGTACCCAGCTGACCGCCTGAAGACTGCCTTCATCACACCCTTTGGAGCTTTCTGCTACCTGACTATGACATTCGGCTTGAGGAATGCCGGTGCCACTTTTCAGCGTTGCATGCAGAAATGCCTCTTGAAACAACTCGGCAGAAATGCCCACGTCTATGTAGACGACATTGTGGTGAAGACAGAGAAGCGCGGTACCTTGCTGGAAGACCTGAAAGAAACATTCGCCAACTTGCACCGATTCCAAATCAAGCTCAACCCCGAGAAGTGCGTGTTCGGAGTGCCAGCCGGCCAGCTGCTAGGCTTCCTGGTCTCCGAATGCGGCATCGAATGCAACCCTATCAAGATCAAGGCCATCGAGAGGATGGGGATTCCCACCAAACTGCGAGATGTGCAGAAGTTCACTGGCTGCTTAGCTTCCCTGAATCGTTTTATCAGCCGACTAGGAGAGAAGGCTCTCCCCCTGTACCGACTCACGAAGAAGTCCACTCACTTCGAGTGGAATGACCAAGCCGACCAAGCCTTCCATGAGTTGAAGAAAATGCTGACCACTCCGCCCGTCCTGGCGGCGCCGACTGAGAAGGAGCCCATGCTCCTCTACATCGCCGCGACTAGCCGAGTCGTCAGCACTGTTGTTGTGGTCCAGCGCCCGGAAGAAGGCCGAGCCCAGCTAAATGGGCCATTGCGCTGGCGCCCTACACAATCTTCTACCAACCCCGCTGCCAATGCACATTACAAGTGCTGCCAATGCTATGTAGTTTCTCACACTTATATTCTGTCTATGCTGTTGTGTCTTAAAAATATATGAGTTGAACTGTGTCTCTATCTTGATTAGGGAACATAAACTAGAATGATATGGACAATATAGTGACCATAGTACATAGATATATGTTTATTTCATGCTGTTATCCTGTCCACCTTACTACTGAACCGGTTTACCAAAATGAGTTTCGTATACTACAAGCTAAACCTGTGATGTGTCTGCTTGTTTCTCTTGTAGTATGCAAACAAAATATTGGAGAAGAGCACCCCACTATGCAATGGTAGAGAAAGTAATGCAGATAAGGTTCAAGATAGTGAGACAACCTTGTTGGTCTCCTAGAAAGGTGATAAAAACGATCTTGTAGACAGTGAGAAAACCCCACAGTCCTGCGTTGATGTAGTGTTCGAGTTACTGGCCAGTACCGCTGGCACAAGCTCTTCGAACTCGCTACCTGAATCACTTCGGCTTCTTCAGTCTCAGCTACAAGCTGAAAGGCATCAGTCAGCTGTGCTGCGGCAAGAAGCCGAAGGACTGAGGAAGTCCCTACAGAATTCAGATGCGTACTTTCTTGTGCAACAGCAAGCGCTGGAGGATTTAAGCGCCAAACAAGAGAAACTTAATAAGCTTGCTAAGCATCTTGCCAGCATTATGGTACCCAGGATATTGTTTCTTGAACTCTTCTGAAGTGGTTTCAGTTCTGGACTTGTTTTGCTGCAGTGTTTATATGCTGCTTTGTTCCCTATATTTGCACTGGTGGCGAACTTTGATGCCCAGTGGATGTAATATGTGTAATAGCCGTGATAGCCTAGCATAAGTTGCTTGCTTATTTATTTCCTTGTTGTCTTGTTTATTTGGTTGCTTGTAGTCAGTGCAGTTCTTTTTCCGCGGTTTGCTAGTGGCTGCAATAACCTATTTTTTAAAACTAGGCCACAATAACCATGGGCTAATATTTACTGTAGTGACACTGGGCTTCCTACGGGCCGTAGAAACAGTGGGCCTTCTACAGGCCGTAGAAACAGTAGGCCTTCTATGGGCCGTAGAAACAATGGGCCTTCTACGGGCTGTATCATCAATGGGCCTTATACGGGCCGTATGATCGATTGGCCAAACATGGGCCAATAACAGGCCGCATTATGGTCGTAAACGGGCTAGAGTTGGAATCGTCCGTTCATGGGCCGACCATAACGGGCCATCGTTAATAGGCCGTATTTGATGACGCTATGAAAACAGCCCAACGTATTAACGGACCACAAACGGGCCGACTGTAACCACGGGCTGAATTTGGCCCACAAGCAGAAAATGACAGTAACGGGCCGTAAGTAAACGAATGCTGGAAATGAGCCCAAGAATAAATGGGCTCTGAGAAGGCCGAAAGATAACATGGGCTGGAAACGGCCCAACGGAATAACGGGCCGTTAATGGGTATAAAGTGGTACACTGTTTATTACGGGCCAGTTTCACCACGGGTCGTTAATGGGTGTAAAGTGATACAGTGTTCATTACGGGCCAGTTTCACCATGGGCCGTTAATAGGCCAAGCGTTACATAGGGCCTCATATGGGCCAAAAGACGTCATGGGCCATACATGGGCCAGAAGTGAAAATGGGCTGGAATCATATTGGATGGCCCAGATGAGGCTAATGGGCCTAATTCGGATAGGGCATAACGGGCCTTGGGTTAGCGGGCTGTAAATGGGCTATATGCGAACATGCCGTTAAAAGGCTTTCCATGGGCCGGCCCGCCACCTTTTGACCAAGTCAAACGGGCCGGCCTTTTCACAGGAATGGGCCTCTGTTGGGCCGTGCCATGCGTCAACGTATCATAGGCGCCTTCTGTCCAATGAGTGGATGACATCTGTCCCAACGATGAGCCGACACGTGTTTCCTCCAGCCAATGATGATTTTACATGTGGAAAATCCCCATTGGTCGGGGCTGTTAACGGGTTATTGGATCCAAAACCCAACCCGATAGCTTAACGGCGTTCCGTTACGGTGGATGCCATGTGTCGGTCACCCTTGACGAAAGCACTTCTGTGACGCGCGATTTATCGTCATGGAAGTGGACACTTCCGTGATGATAATTTTGGTAATGTCATGGATCACTTCTACGACAGCACAGGTATGACTATCTTGATTCTGTCCTAAATTTGTCATGGATGTACATGCATGACAAAAAACGCAACCTACTGTGAAAAACACGTATCATCACAGAAGTGTATGTTTTTTGTAGTGATGCTACGGCACAATCCAGGAGCGATAAACATAAGCACAATAACTGGGGAATCATAGTCCTGTTACACACCCCTCTGGGGCCCCATACTTGTCTCTCTCTTGGGTGCAGGAAGGAAAGGGAGAACGAAACAAAAGTGGTGCGTGCCCCTACAGCGGTCCATGCGCGCCTGCTCTTGGCGCCGCCCCGAGCTCAGCCGAACCCCTCCACACGCTTCACGGAGCCACGGCGATGAGATGACCCGCTGCCGCCTTCAAAGCGGGCGCGGCGATGTGGCGGCTGGTCGTAACCACCGCTGCTGGAGCTGTCGCTGGAGGAAGAGCCGTCGTAGCAGGACGAGGCGTGATTGGCACCAAGGGCGGCCTCGCCCTCATCCTCGTCGCGACCATCGCCAAGGCCAAGCACCTCCTCGCCGTCGTTGACCTTGGGGCAACACCCGGCGCAGCGACTATCGGTGCCAAAACCGGCGGATCTCGGGTAGGGGGTCCGAACTGTGCATCTAAGGTCGATGGTAACAGGAGACAGGGGACACGATGTTTACCCAGGTTCAGCCTCTCCCTATGGAGGTAATACCCTACTTCCTGCTTGATTGATCTTAATGAATATGAGTATTACAAGAGTTGATCTACCACGATATCATAATGGCTAAACCTTAGAAGTCTAGCCTATATGACTATCGTAATGAGTATATCCTTTCTGGACTAAACCCTCTGGTTTATATAGACACCGGGGGAATCTAGGGTTACATGGAGTCAGTTACATAGAAAGGAATCTTCATAGTTGATCGCCAAGCTTGCCTTCCACGCCAAGGAGAGTCCTATCCGGACCCGTGTACAATCTTCGGCCTTCGTGTCTTCACAGCCCATCAGTCCGGCCCATGGATAACAGGCCGGACGCCCGAGGACCCCTTAGTCCAGGACTCCCTCAGTAGCCCCCGAACTAGTCTTCAATAGTGAGGTGTTCGGCACACAGATTGTCTTCGGCATTGCAAGGCGGGCTCCTCCTTTAATGATTTCCAAGTAATGTATTCGGCCATAGATTCAGTGTCGCTCCCCTCAGCTTCTGCGCGTTAATAACCTCGTCTTCCATGTGTTGAGAGAATGCGGAAGGTCAGGGTATTTTTGCAAATAACACCCCATCCAGGCCAGGAAGAGCGCCTATTTAAACAGATCGAATCTTAGATCCATTCGGCATCCTGCGGAGAAAATCCCCAAAGACTACTAGGAGAAGCCACTCCAACATGTCTAGCATTCCCAGTTCGTCCTCCCCTTCCGACTCAGAGAAAGGTGAGTGGGAGAGGTGCTCAGTGACCTACAGTCAATTAGAGAAGCTGCAAATGCAGGGATTTCTCCCCCCTGCAGATCTGGTCCCTGTTCGAGCAGGGCTAGCCTCCTTTAACGGTGAGACCCAGACAGAGGACTTTCCCAATCCATCCGGGGGGAGCGAGTGTGTTTCGTCCCTTATCTGCTAAGGGGCATCGAGTTTCCAATCTATCCGTTCCTCCGGGGGCTTCTGGAATACTATGGCCTTCAGCTGCATAACTTTACTCCCGCCTCCATTCTGCATATTGCAGGTTATGTCGCTTTGTGCGAACTGTTCCTAGGCATTAAGGCCCATTTCGAACTATGGAGAAAGTTGTTCTGTCTTGTCCCGCGCAACCACAAGGGGTCAATATTTGAAGTGGGCGGAGCTGAAGTATGGTGCATCACCGATACCGGATACCTGTCCGGCACACCGAGGAAGGCATCTGAAGAATGGCCTTCCGAATGGTTCTATATTGAGGACGTCGCTCTTCCCGATCCAGTTTGCAAGGGTCTCCCGGAATTTGCAAGCATTCCACTGAAGAAACGTCACAGCCAGCATCTCCAAAGTCTTGAAGAGGAGGACAGTGCGGAAGTTTGTCAGCTCCTGGGCAAGATAAAGATGCTTGCCCAGTCCGGATTAACAATAGTTGAGGTAATGGCGACCTCCATAGCGCGAGGGGTTCAGCCACTTCAATATAGAGGGCTCCCAATGTGGCACTACAATGGGGAGGATGATGCCTCCCGCTGTGGTCGGAAAGGTCCGGACACCCCGCCGCTCTAGCCAAGATACTGGCCGAGCTGTTCAAAGGGGAGGAAGAAGAATTTATCCGCATCAATCGTAGAGACGGGTACTCCATGTACAACCCTCCCAGCTGGGTAAGTCCTAACCCCTTTGCTTTTATTCACTCCACTCTTTTAGCCATTTTTAATGAATTCTAATCCGTTTATTTTGAAACAGCACTGGCGGAAGGTAACTGACGGACTTAATAGCCCTGCCCCACAGCCAGAGAACCACAACCGGGAGCTTGATCCTGGGTTTGAAGAGGACACGGATATATTCGTGGTACTCGTGGAAGGGGTGTTTTACCAGGAGAGCTATGACGACACGGAAGTGGCCATCATCGCCGATTATCCTGGTCTTCTTCCAGCTTCCCACGTAAGTAATCAGGAGAAATCCCCCTCGAAAGAGTTTCCTCGCACTGCCTCACCCACCGCACTGTCTCATGCTTCAAAGGGGAGGCGCTCAGCACGTCATGCTACGCCGGGGACAACTCCAAGGAGAGCGGCTCCCGCGCCGAGCAAGGCCTCGAAAAGGAAGGTCGACGAAGACAAGGCCGGTCCTTCGTCGAAGAGGTACGGATTTGAAGGTATGCCTTAGCAGTCGTACCCAACCGTGATTGTTATGTTGGTCCTGTATCAGGAAAACGGTTCGCCGGACTATGTCCGGGGATCCGGCCGGTCGCACTCCCAACAACCGGGATTTAGATCCTGCCGGAGAGGCGGGGGCCGCTGTGGGGACAACGCCGAACTGTCCTTCGGCCGAGGGTTCGGAAGATATGTCCGTTACCAACTCGGAAGTAGAGAGCGCCATGAATTATCGGCGCTGCAGGGCTGTCTTACGAGACCCCAAGTTCTCGAAAGAGGCATTCAATGCCTTCAGCTCGGCTGACGCATACATCCGAGCTGCTCGAGATGGGCTTAGAAAGGCCACAAAGCAACATTTGACAGATGTGCAGGTAAGTTTTCTTTGTCCGAAAAGGATAACCATATGCCCATAGCCCCCGAGACTGAAAGCAGTTGGTCCAACTGATTTAAGGATCGTTGTATAACCAGGTCCTTACAGAGAAGAACGACCTGCTAGCCCAAGAGCTGGAGCAGTGTCGGGCACGACTAAATGATGCTACCGCTGAACTGAAAAACTCCAAGAAGGCGTCTTCTGGTAACATTCCCCTCCATCGAGGAACAATAACTGTATACCAACTATGCTAATACTGTTGCTGATCGCATAATAAGATCGCCAGATCAACTTGAAGAGAAGTTGAAGATCGCCCAAGCGGGAGAGAAAGAGGCGAAAAGGCTACATGCCGCAGGCGAGCGTGTGCTGACCTGAGTCAGAGGGGAGAAAAGGAAGCTTCAGGATTCCAACACTGCATTGGGTGAAGAACTGAAAGATGTGCGGGCCCAACTAGCCGACTCCGTGAAGGAGAACAAGAAGTTGCAGGGCGGCATATTCAGTATGTGTCTGAACTATCCTTAAAGTAGTTCAGACATAAATGGAACTGATATAGTTATGATTGCAGGTATATTGACGGGCCGTCCCGAAGAGGAGGTGTCCGGATCATCAAGTGATCTACTGCAAGGGCTGTCGCAAGTGCACGAAGAGGCTCGACTGGCGATGCGGAGTGTTGCCAATGCCCCATGGCCATCCGCCTCCCCTCCAGGAAGCATGGAGAAGCTTGTAGAGCTGTTCAAGGGAGCGCGGTGGCGTATCCGACTATGGAAGATATCAGCCTGCCGAGAGGGTGCGCGAGAGGCCTGGGCCATGGTGAAAACGCGATATACCAAGCAGGATCCTAATCACATGGCTCATGTCGGACCGCTAGGGTCAAATGGGGAAGAAATTCCCGTTAGTTTAGTATATGACCAAGTAGAGGTGGCCGCCAAATATTCCCAACATGATTGTAAGTTAGATTGCCTGTTGGACGGTGTAGAGGAGGAAGTGTTTGAGTCCAAGTGACTATGTACTTTCCTTTATATATGTAACTCTAGCTGAATTGTATAGCATTTGTCATGGCAGACCTTTTCACTTCAACCTCTGGCCCCGAAGGTGCGGAGTGTTTCCGAATACCCGCGCGGCCGAATAGACCGGGGTATGCGTGGAAACTAGGCGTAGGGGTCATAGTTGCTTGAACAGACAAGTTGTATCCTGCTAGTTATGTTATATTACATTTAGATTGTAAGAAACATCTTCCAGAGAGAATAGTAACGTTAAGGGTTCCTATCCCTGGGTGTGCATGCATTCTTGTACATGTCTAAATTGTGATGGGAAAATCACAGTGTGTATAACTTCTGGGGGTTCACAATGGAGTGAATGCAAAAAAAATCTTTAATTCACCGACCGAATATTCCCTTAAGAATGCTAGTTTTCGGTTTCACCCAGTCTGAGGTACACATCCGGAGGTGCTCCCTTTATGCCCTAGCCGAACTAACGGGAACGTAGGGCATAAGCACAGGAGCCAGGCAACCCAGCTTGGCCAAAACTTAAGTCATATCGATGCATATAGTGGCGAAGAAATGGTACATATGGAAAAACGCATATGTGAAGAGCTTGATGCTCATAGAATAATAAAAAGCTTCTGTCCAACAAGCCCCCAGGTATAATGGCCGTACATATTTAAAGATGTATACGTTAGGGGTGTGCGGTCTAGCCGTACGAGAGCTTTAAAGCGAGAAAAAAGGAATAATCGGAAAAGAGAGAAAAAATAATGGAAACTACAGGGGAGAAGGAGACGAACAAGGAATTCGGTGCTAGGCATAGAATCTTCGGAGTCTGGCCGCGTTCCAGGGGTTCGGCTCGAGGCGATTGTCTGATGCATCATGAAGACGGTACGCTCCTCCGGTGAGAACTTCGTCAATTATGAAGGGACCCTCCCATTTGGGCTTGAGTTTGTCCTTTTTCTTCTCCGGCAGGCGTAGAACGAGTTCGCCAACATTGTAAGTCTTGGCCCGTACTTCTCTTCTTTGATATCTTCGAGCCTGCTGTTGGTAAAATGCTGAACGGGCTTTTGCGACATCGCGCTCCTCTTCCAGGGCATCTAGGCTGTCCTGCCGATCAAGCTCGGCTTCTCTCTCTTCATACATACGCACTCGAGGTGAGTCATGAATAATATCGCAGGGCAACACAGCCTCCGCGCCATACACCATGAAGAAAGGTGTGTACCCGGTAGTACGGTTGGGCGTGGTCCGCAGCCCCCTGAGTACTGAGTCGAGCTCCTCAACCCAGTGCTTGTCTGATTCTTTCAAAGACCGCACTAGTCTGGGCTTGATGCCGCTCATAATAAGACCATTGGCTCGTTCGACTTGACCGTTTTTTTGCGGGTGGTAGACGGAGGCGTAATCAAGTTTAATGCCAAGATTAGCACACCAGGTTTTCACCTCATCGGCTGTGAAATTAGAGCCGTTGTCAGTGATGATGCTGTGTGGGACACCATAACGGTGCACAACACCGGATATGAACTCTATCACCGGCCCAGACTCAGCCGTTTTGACTTGTTTAGCCTCTATCCACTTAGTGAATTTGTCCACCATGACCGGCATATATTTTTTCTTATGGCTTCCCCTTTAAGGGGTCCAACCATATCCAGTCTCCAGACCGCGAAAGGCCAAGTAATGGGGATAGTTTGTAAGGCAGTTGGGGGCATATGGCTTTGGTTGGTGAAGAATTGGCATCCGACGCAGCGTTGGACAAGGTCCTGCGCGTCTGCTCGGGCTGTCGGCCAATAAAACCCAGTACAGAAGGCCTTGCTAACAAGGGCCCGAGCAACGGTGTGGTGTCCGCCGAGACCAGCGTGAATTTCCGCTAAACGCTGCCGCCCCTCTTCCTCGGAGATACATCCTTGAAGTACTCCAGTAGTACTTTTCTTGTAGAGCTCTCCGTCGTGGACCTTGTAGGCCTTCAAACGCCGGACAACGCGGCGAGCCTCATTTTTGTCTTCGGGAAGCTCCTTCCTATTAATGTAGGCCAAGAAGGGTTCGGTCCATGGGGCAATGACTACCATAATGAGATGGGCCGATGGTGTTATTTCGGTGGCTGAGCCCTCGATGATATCGGTGTGTTCGGGATTTGGGGTTGTGTTTGGATCTGGACTGTTGTTGCCGCCCTCCCCTTGCCACACCATGGATGGCCTGAAAAGCCTTTCTAGGAAGATGATAGGTGGGACGGGGTCGCGCTTAGCGCCAGTGCGAGCAAGGACGTCCGCCGCCTGATTACTTTCTCGGGCGACGTGATGAAATTCGAGCCCCTCGAACCGAGCCGAAATTTTTAAGATGACATTACGATAAGCTGCCATCTTTGGATCTTTGGCATCAAAGTCTCCGTTTATTTGAGATATTGCGAGGTTTGAGTCCCCGCGCACCTCTAGGCATTGTATGCCCATGGATACGGCCATCCGAAGACCATGCAATCAGGCCTCGTATTCGGCTGCGTTGTTAGAGTCTATGTATAGTATTTGGAGTACATACTGGACGACATCTCTAGTGGGGACATTAACATGACTCCCGCTCCTAGCCCCGCCAGCATTTTGGAGCCTTCAAAATACATAACCCAATTGGAATATGCGCCGTACTCTTTAGGGAGTTCAGCCTCTGTCCATTCGGCGACGAAGTCAGCCAGTACTTGGGATTTGATGGCTCGATGTGGCTTGTATGTTATGTCAAATGGAAGTAGCTCTATGGCCCATTTGGCGATCCGACCCGTGGCATCGCGGTTGTTTATTATGTCATTGAGTGGTACTTCAGAAGCCACCGTGATTGAACACTCCTGGAAGTAGTGTCGTAGCTTTCGAGATGCCATGAAGACCGCGTATGCTATCTTTTGGTAATGGGGGTACCGGGATTTGCATGGTGTGAGAACAGTAGATATGTAGTATACTGGTTTTTGAAGCGGGAATTTGTGTCCGTCCTGTTCTCGTTCAACGACGAGCACGGCGCTCACCACCTGATTTGTTGCCGATATGTATAGCAACATGGGTTCACCGGCGTTTGGTGCGGCCAGGATTGGGTCGCTCGCTAGGAGGGCCTTTATTTCTTTCAGTCCGGCAGTCGCCGCGTCTGTCCATTCGAAGTTATCGATGCACCGTAAGAGGCGATAGTGTGGCAGTGCCTTTTCTCCTAATCTGGAGATAAAGCGACTTAATGCTGCCACGCAACCAGCAAGTTTTTGGACTTGTTTGAGGTCTGTTGGCGTAGCCAACAGTGACAGAGCTCGGATTTTGGCTGGATTTGCTTCAATTCCTCTATTGGAAACGATGAAGCCCAACAGTTTTCCAGTGGGGACGCCGAAGACACACTTTTCCGGGTTGAGCTTAATGTCATAAGCACGGAGGTTGTCGAATGTAAGACGTAAGTCGTCTATTAGTGTTTCGACGTGCCTAGTTTTGATGACGACGTCATCGACGTAAGCTTCTACTGTCTTGCCGATCTGCTTCTCCAGGCATGTTTGAATCATGCGTTGGTATGTGGCGCCGACGTTCTTGAGCCCAAAGGGCATGGTGTTGAAGCAGAATGGCCCGTATGGGGTAATGAATGCTGTTGCAGCTTGATCGGACTCCTTCATTTTGATTTGATGGTATCCGGAATATGCATCAAGGAAACACAGTGAGTCGTGTCCTGCGGTGGCGTCAATGATTTGATCAATGCGGGGGAGGGGGAAGGGATCCTTAGGGCAAGCCTTGTTGAGGTCTTTGAAATCGACACATAGGCGCCAGGATTTGTCCTTCTTTGGTACCATCACCAGGTTTGCCAGCCAGTCTGGATGTTTGATTTCTCTAATGAATCCAGCCTCGATAAGCTTGGCTAGCTCCTCCCCCATGGCTTGTCGCTTGGGTTCAGAAAAGCGCCGCAGTGTTTGCTTGACCAGTTTAAATCCCTTTAATATATTGAGGCTATGTTCGGCCAGCTTGCGTGGGATCCCTGGCATATCGGAGGGGTGCCAGGAGAATATGTCCCAGTTTTTGCGCAGGAATTCTCGTAGTGCGGCGTCAACTGTTGGGTTTAGTTGTGCTCCGATAGATGCTGTCTTCTTGGGGTCCATTGGGTGGACCTGGAATTTGACTATTTCTTCTGCCGGTTTGAAGGAGGTGGATTCGGGGCGTTTGTCGAGGATCATGTCGTCCCTGTCCACCGTGGAGCGGAGTGCGGTTAATTCTTCGGCCGCGAGGGCTTCGGATAGTGCCTCAAGAGCCAGGGATGCGGTTTTGTTTGCTGTGCGGAGTGCTATGTCCGGATCACTGGCGAGAGTGATTATACCGTTTGGTCTGGGCATTTTGAGCTTCATATACCCGTAATGAGGTATAGCTTGTAAGCGTGTAAAAGCATCCCGCCCCAACAGGGCGTGGTATCCGCTGCTGAAAGGAGCCACTTGGAAGGTGATTTCTTCACACCGATAATTCTCCGGCGTGCCGAATACCATGTCAAGTGTGATTTTTCCCGCACACCACGCCTCCCGACTGGGAATGATTCCTCGGAAGGTACTGCTACTTTGCTTGATGCGGATCCTGTCTATTTCCATTTTGTTGAGTGTATCCTCATAAATGAGGTTTATTCCGCTGCCGCCGTCCATGAGGACCTTGGTGAGTCGAAACTCGTCCACGATGAGACTAAGGACTAATGCGGTTGGCACTCGGACTGTCCAGTATTTCGGTTCATCACCGGCATTAAATATTATACCCGTGTCGTTCCAAGGGTTTATTGCAGCGATTTGGCAGACTTCGGCGAGATCGCGAAGTGCCCTTTTGCGCTTATTGTTTGAAGCGAATGTCTCGAAGACCGTCAATATTCTTGTGTCGTCGTTTTCTGGAGGGTGCTGCTCTGGGGTGTCCTTTTCGCCTGGACGAGGGGGTGAGGTGGGACGGACGGCTCCCAGCAAGCGGCCTGAGCTTTCCAGGCGCTTTCCATTGCGATGTACTTTTGTACGATATTTACCAAGTCAGTGAAGTGTAGTATGAGGCGGCGATTGATGGCGTTGAGAATTCCTTGGTCAGCGCAGTTGTTGCAGAATGCTGATATCGCGTCCTCATCGCGGCAATCTTTTACCTTGTCTTTGACAAGGAGGAATCTGGCCCAGAAGTGGTGGACCGTTTCCTGAGACTGTTGTTTTATGCTCATGAGAGCGCTTATGTCTGGGTGGGTGGGTGGAATTAAATCCGGACCTTGACCCGATCGATTATCGGGAGTCTGAAGACCTTCCAGACTTAGCAGTCCAGGCACCAGAGTATCTTCTGATTGCTTAGGCCGGCCGTCCGATTCTATGTTCGGAGGGCCGGTCGCGTCCTTTCGCTGATGGTTATCCGGATTTTCTAGGTCGGCGATCCGGACATAGTCCGTCTTTGATATAGAGGAAGACTCGCCGTCTTGTTCCTCGACCACCGCTATCTGGTGGGTGACGGGTGGAGATTTGATTTCTCCTTGATCGGTTTTAAGCCCGATCCGATCGTAATCTGTGGCGATTCCCAAAGCGGCGATGCGATCTAGGAGCTTGTTTAAAGACAAAAACTTTGCCGGATCCATCTGATTGGAGTGTTCGGAATTGATACGAAAGGGATTGTTGATGGCCCGAGAGGTCATCGTCGGCTCAACGGCCGAACGGGCGGTCATGGTGAAGCCGCCCAACCGGAGGGTTTGGCTCGGGGCCAGTGCTCCTCCGGAGGTGATATTGTCTTTAAGGACAAGGCGAACTATCGATCCTGTCGTCGACGTCATAGTGGAACTCTCAATGAAAGCACCAATGTCGGTGTCAAAACCGGCGGATCTCGTGTAGGGGGTCCCGAACTGTGCGTCTAAGGTCGATGGTAACAGGAGACAGGGGACACGATGTTTACCCAGGTTCGGGCCCTCTCTATGGAGGTAATACCCTACTTCCTCCTTGATTGATCTTGATGAATATGAGTATTACAAGAGTTGATCTACCACGAGATCGTAATGGCTAAACCCTAGAAGTCTAGCCTATATGACTGTGGTAATGAGTATATCCTTTCCGGACTAAACCCTCCAGTTATATAGACACCGATGGAATCTAGGGTTACATGGAGTCGGTTACATAGAAAGGAATCTTCATAGTTGATCGCCAAGCTTGCCTTCCACGCCAAGGAGAGTCCTATCCGGACACTGGTATAGTCTTCGCCCTTCGTGTCTTCACAGCCCATCAGTCCGGCCCATGGATAACAGGCCGGACGCCCGAGGACCCCTTAGTCCAGGACTCCCTCAGCGGCCATCTTCCCCAAACACCCTCACATAGTGGGTCGCGTCACCATCATACTTGGAATGGAGGGTGCACCGCCTGCCCAGGCCGCGCGTGTGGGCGAACGTCTGCCAGCCGCGGGCCAGGGCTATGTTGCCCACAGCGGAGACCTCAACCGCGACCCAGGAAGCTTTGCTGCAGCAGTCGTCCACCTGCAGCCAGAGCCCACCTGAGCCTGACGCCGGTAGCTCGTCAGCAAAGAAGCGTGGGAGCTGGAGCCAGTTGCCGGCCGGGTTCTCCAACCAGGCAATGACCTCCGGCAGCACCTCCGCCGAGTGGAAGCGCGGTCGGGGAGGCCGCGCAACCACGGCACGTCTTCCTTTGTCAACAGGGCTGCCACGACCAAAGCTACCCCTGGCACGCGAAGCGGCACCGCCGCGGCCGCGGGGGGCTGCGGCGGGGGTCGCGGTGTGCTTGCAGGGACGGCCGCGTCCACGCTTGGGCACCAAAGAGCCGGGCCCTTCGCGAGGGGCCTTCCCCTTCTCCACCACGGAGAACCTCTTCGACGGCGCCATTGGTGTCGCTGCTAGCAATAGAGCAAGGGGGAAGAAGCAAGCCGAATGGGAAGAGATGGGCGACGGGGGCTCTGCCCCTCTCCGCATTTATAGCAGGAGAAGGCCAACCAGCGCCCCCCACGATGACAGGTAATGATGGTCTTTCCTTGCATGTCGGAGGGACTTGTCAAGTCAGGCAGTTGCTGAGGCAGCGTGGGGAAGCGGAGACGCCCACGCCCAATCAACCAGCATGCGTCGACCAAGGCCGCAGGCTGTGGGGGCCCGCGGCGCTCCGCACTTGCCCTTTGGCTTCGCCTCGAAGCCAATGTCACGACCAGTTTTTCAATAAAATATTTATTGAGAGACCAATCCCTTTTACGGACCAGTAAGGAAAAATTCCTTCTCATTGGTAGACAATATCTTGGTCACAGAAGAAAAATACCAGGAGTACTGAATATAATACAAGGTTGAGCGGGGACTACTCAACAATTTATTACAAACACGCCGATACAACATAACGGCGGATAGGGTGGCATAACTACTAACTCACGATAACAACGGTGGTGGAAATATCACAGCAGAGTGGGTGATATGACTCCTGAAAACTACAGCTCTTCGAACGTCGGAGTGAGGCTCGAGGAGACTTATTGCGGGTGGCGGAAGCGTATATAAAACAAGTGACCAATATCCGGGATCGCACAGGACTCTCTGGGACTCCTCTAGGCGTCGGACGCACTATCAAACTCTTCATGCAAGAGATCGCCTTCGTCAACATCTGGCCAAATCAATAAGCCAGGTGAGTACTATGAAAGTACTCGCAAGACAGTTCGGACATAAGATATAACAAATGTAAACATGAAGCATGTGAACACATTAACAAGTGCGTTCAGACATAGAGATAATAATGCATGGGAAAATAGCAGAGAAGTCGGGCGGTAGTCCTCCCGAAATCTCAAAATAAATACTGGGTGCCAAACGAGGGTCTGAATGACTCCTCGAGAGGAAACTGCAAGAATAGTAATACTGGTGCCAAACGAGGGTCTGAATGACTCCTCGAGAGGAAACTGCAAGAATAATAATGCCGCAGTCGGGCGTCGGGGCGACACCACATAAAGGGCTTATAAAAGAAAATAAAGGCAATGCGTGGCACAGTCGGACGTCTGAGCGACATCACATAAAGGGCTTATATTGAAAGTAAAAGACAAACATGCCACAGTCGGACATCTGAGCGACGTCACATAAAGGGCTTATATTGTAGCTCAATAATTCAGTAGCTCGAGAACATAAATTATTACAAGTACGAGACAAATATAAGGTTAGTCCATCCGTAGGAATAACAATTAAACTGGGTTTACCACTTGAGCTTGTTCACCGGGGATAAGATTTTCACGAGGATAGATATGGATATAATGATCACCCTACTTGATCATGGATACGATGATTTGGAAGGATTTGACTCTGCAGAGTTTGTACTTAACCACAGCCAACGGATTTCAGTAGTCACGGGGACTAGTTCCGTTTACGGTGTTTTGGAAGAAACACGTCTAACCAGTACAAACCCATTCAACATTCTGAAGCCAGGGATCACCCTCGGCAACGTTCAAGAAAAATCTTGAGACGGGGAGGCTACAACCTCGCGTAGCATGGGATCAAATTTCTATACGCGCGCTCTAAGGGGGTGCCCCCCTCTCGGTCCCAACCGGAAACACCCATGCCCCCTGACCAGATGACTGGCTTTAATCCAGGGCCATGGAACCATCATCCCGGCCCCTCTGTTTGGTGTGTACACGGAAAGAGGTTACCAACTTACTAAACCGCATCCTGGCAAAAGAAACATGTGGTAGCACGGAAGGGAAAAGAACGATAACGTGATTCCGTCCATGTTAACGTCGGAATCAGTCGGATGATGCAAGGCTGGTATGCTACAACGGTACCACCTTGCTGCCCTTCATGTCACCACATGATTAGGCCATCTCTCACCAGAGATCATCTCAACTTTGGAACATGCGGGTAGTTGCCTCACAAGCAACTAGGTACTCACCGACACTCATATGCCACGCACAAACTCTCACGCAAACATGCAAAGCATCTATCATATCAAAGGTTCAAACATGCTTGCCTGGTTCGGAGAAGTCGGAGTCTAGCTCGGCGAAGTTCGCGGCTCCGTCACCTCTTCCGGAACCTACGGCATAACGAAAACGGGCACTAACGTGAAATCCAACGCGTGCAATAAAACTTCTCCAAAAAATTTCCAAATAAATCCCATAAAAAACTAGACAAAATTTTAAGACTGTCAGAAAAAGAATCACTCAAAAATCACTTTTTATTAAAAAGTTATAAGGGTTTCTGTCCAGGGACCCATCTGTAATGAAACAGAAAAGTTCCAGGGGTTCAACTGAGAAAACAGAAAACGGTTCGAATGGAAACGCGCAAGCTCAAAGGGGAAACGTATTTGCCGGAAGGCGCCAACAGAAAACGTTTCGAGGGGGAATAGAATAGAGGCTGACTGGGGGGTCCACATGTCAGGTTTAAAAAGCTCGCCGGCGCCCGAAGACTGCGGTGGTCGCCGGCGTCGAACCACGGTGAGACAGGGAGATCGGAGTGTACCAAGAGCTTCAGCGTGTCCTTCCGCGTCGGTGGGTGGTGGACTCGACCGACGGAGAGCACCACGTCGACGGCGACACTTTTTCCGGCGGACGGCGGTTCGGGTGATGGTGGAGAACTCCGGTGGGGTGCTGCAAACTTCGAATTGAAGCGTGGGTCAGAAGGAGGGATGCACTAGAGGGCTACTGGCAAGAAATGGGAGGCAGAGGTGCACGCACGGGAGTGAATCGAGCTGGATCCCGTGGCGGGTCGCGGCGGTCGGAGTCGGGGAAGAAAGCTCCCTCGGGGCTCTTCCAGTGGCTTGGCGAGGTCTAGGTGGAGTGGAGAGGTGGTAGGGCTCGAGTTGAAGCTCGGGGCCTCTATTTATAGGCGGATCGAGGGGGTGGCCGTGAACGGAGAATCTCCGGCGAGCAATTACGGCGATGTAGTGGATTGGCAGAGGGTTTAGGTGGCCAGGCAGCATCAGTGGGAGTTACTGGTGTCGTTCCCCCGCTAATCCTGGTCGGTCTTGGCATAATGGCGCCGGTCCACGGTGGGGTGGCCGCATGGGCACGACGGCGGCAGAGAGTGCGCTCCGCGCCCAGCGGTTCACGACGAGGGTGGCAGCGCGCACTAGGGAGTGGAAGGCCACGCGGCGATCTCCGGTGGCTTGGGCGGCGCTGGGTGGCGCCGTCTGCGCCGCGCCTCTTTCTAGCGGCCGCAAAGCCGCCGCTGGCGTCGGTCACGGGGCGGCGCACCTCCTCCAGCACGTCGCCGACGTCCGCAAACGTCCAGGCGCTCGTGCGGTGCAGGGACAAGGGGGAGGGGACGGGGAGCAAGGCGCCAACGCGGCACTGTCGAGATCGACAACAGTTTCTGAAGAAAACGATAGTAGATCACTGAACTGTATTTCTGAATTTCTGAACTTGACATTGACAATGCTCTGCAGGTGTTCGACAGAATGATTTGGCAAGGAGAAAATTTTTCCTGGGGCTGGGACTTGGTGAGGTGACCACTCAATGTACCCAGAGGCTGCCTGATTTTACTCAGAATTTTTGGAGAAGGATTTGAATGAATTTCATCAAATTTGACAAATCTGGTCCAAACTTGCAGCAAGTGTAGTTTGAAAAATTTGAACTGAAGACCAGTGGATCTTCATGGATCTTAGTTGAGTGTTCAAAGGACTAGGGAGGGAAATTGGTTTGGGGGGCAAAAATCAAAACAGAAATGGTAGCTCCTTTGTAAATCTCCAAGGGCTAGAATAGAAGACAGAAATTGTTTTGATAAGATTTAAATGGAAAATAATCATATGGGGAGGTTCAACTTGCTGGATTTGGTGCAAATCATGATCCAAAGATGAGGGAAGGTTTAGGAGAGTGGATTTGCACTAAGGCCATGGCAAGAGGGAATTGTTGAAAGTGGTAAAGGATTATTCCAAAAGCTATAGGGTATTTTCAAAGAAATTTTCAAAGGCATTTTTCCCAAGTGAAAAGCATTTTGGTTTGAGTCCAAATAAAAAGCAAGAACCTCCAAGACCAAAATCAAGTCTTGGGTGAATCCAAATAAAACTCTTGCCATAAAAAAATATTTTGAAAGGGAGGGTTCTTTTGAAGAAAAGTTTAAATCACCTCCCTTAAGTCAAATAATTTTTTTTTGAAAAATCCAAATAAAATTTTGGGTGTCACAACACCTACCCCCTTAGGAAAAATCTCGTCCTCGAGATTTCTGCTGATCCTCAAATAGATATGGGTACTCTGCCTGAAGAAAATCTTCCCTTTCCCATGTAGCTTCATCCTCGGTGTGGTTGCTCCACTGAACTTTGAAAAATTTAGTTGTTTTCTGTCGGGTCCTCCGTTCAGACTCCTCCAATATCTTTACTGGGCGTTCTCTATAGGTGAGATCTGGTTGTACATCAATGTCCTCATGAGATACATGCTTCTCCGGGCTACTTACACATTTTCTCAATTGTGAGACGTGGAATACGTCATGTACGTCTGATAGCTCCTTGGGTAGGTCTAGCTGGTCGGCTACCGTGCCTCTTCGTGCAATTATACAGAATGGTCCAATAAATCTCGGGGCTAGCTTCCCCTTAATTTTGAACCGTTGCAGGCCCCTCATAGGAGACACTCGTAGGTATACGGAATCACCGGGTTCAAAGCTGACCTCACGATGCTTTTGATCGTAGTAGCTCTTTTGTCGGCTCTGCGCTGTCTTGAGTCTGTCCTTGATCTGCTTAACTTTCTCCTCGGCCTCTTTAAGCATGTCTGGGCCGAAGATACGACTGTCACCTGTTTCTGACCAATTTAGTGGGGTACGACACCTCCGTCCGTACAATGCTTCAAAGGGTGCCATTTGCAAGCTGGCTTGGTAGCTGTTGTTGTAAGCAAATTCGGAATACGGCAAACTCTCTTCCCAACTGGATCCATAGGTGAGCACACAGGCTCTCAACATATCCTCTAGGATTTGGTTTACACGTTCCGTTTGTCCATCAGTCTGAGGGTGGTATGTTGTACTGAAAGCTAGCTGCGTGCCCAGAGCTTGTTGCAGGTGATCCCAAAATTTGGAGACAAACTGTGTGCCTCGGTCGGATATTATATTCTTTGGGACTCCATGCAAACAAACTATACGAGAGAGATAAAGTTTGGCCAGTCTTTGTGTGGAGTAGGTAGTCTTCACGGGAATGAAATGAGCAACCTTGGTTAGTCGGTCTGTGATGACCCATATGGCGTCATTTCCGCGTTGTGATCGAGGTAATCCGACAATGAAGTCCATTCCTATTTCATCCCATTTCCACTCCGGTATCCTGTTTGGCTGGAGTAGCCCTGCTGGCTTTTGATGCTCGGCCTTGATGCGCTGGCATGAATCGCAACAAGCAATAAATGTGGCTATATCTCTCTTCATACCGTGCCACCAAAATCTTTCCTGAATGTCCTTGTACGTTTTGGTTCCTCCAGGGTGGATCGAGTATGGAGCGGTGTGGCTTTCGGTTAAGATTTGTTGCTTGAGTTCCTCAATGTTAGGTACGCAAAGTCTGTCTCCGTACCATAATATTCCTTCACTGTCTGTGACGAACTCTGAAGCCTTACCAAGGTTCATTTTCTTCTTTATACCTTCGATGCTAGGATGTCCCTGTTGAGCCTTCTTGATTTGTTCCACTAGGGTGGGTTGTATCTCCAGATTTGTTATGGTGCCCTCAGAGACTAACATCATGTTGAGCCTAGCGAACTCTTGCTGAAACTCAGGCCTCAAGTTTTGGGGACCGTCATTTTCCGGGCTGGGGTTTCGACTAAGGGCATCGGCCACTACATTTGCTTTCCCTGGATGGTAGTGAATACCGACATCATAGTCCTTGACCAATTCCAACCAGCGTCGTTGGCGTAAGTTCAGCTCTGGCTGTGTGAAAATATATTTGAGGCTCTTATGGTCCGTATATATTTCACAGCGATTTCCCAACAGAAAGTGCCTCCACTCCTTGAGTGCATGTATGACTGCTGCTAGCTCCAAGTCATGTGTTGGGTAATTTTCCTCATGTTTTCGCAGCTGCCTGGAGGCATACGCGACAACCTTGCCATCCTGCATTAGTACACATCCGAGGACTTTTCGGGACGCGTCACAATATACTTCAAAACTCTTGTGTATGTCTGGCACAGTTAAGACCGGTGCGGTTGTTAGCTTCTTCTTGAGTTCTTGGAAGCTTTTCTCGCATGCTTCCGTCCATACAAATTTCTTGTCCTTCTTGAGCAACTGTGTTATTGGTTTCGCCACAGTGGAGAATCCTTCGATAAATCTCCGGTAATATCCGGCCATTCCCAGGAAACTCCGCACATCTGTAACGTTGGTGGGTGGCTTCCAGTCAAGTATGGCTTTGACTTTTTCTGGGTCTACGGCCACGCCTTCTTGGTTCAATATATGGCCTAGGAAACCAACTTGCCTTAGCCAAAATTCGCACTTGCTAAATTTGGCGTACAACTGATGTTTCCTTAATTCTCCCAAAACAATTCTGAGATGTTCAGCATGCTCTTTTGGTGTCCTTGAGTAAACCAGAATATCGTCAATGAATACCACAACAAATTTTTCCATGAATTTCATAAACACCTTGTTCATGAGGTGGACGAAATATGCGGGGGCGTTCGTTAGTCCAAAAGGCATCACTGTGAACTCATACAGCCCATATCTGGACGTGAATGCTGTCTTGGGGATATCTTCTGTCCGTACTTTCAATTGGTGATATCCCGATCTCAAATCAATCTTTGAGAACACATTGGCTTGTGCGAGCTGGTCAAACAAATCATTTATCCGTGGCATCGGATATTTGTTTTTGATGGTGACCATATTGAGAGCTCGATAGTCTATACACAGTCTCAGTGTCCCATCCTTTTTCTTGGCGAACAACACTGGCGAACCCCATGGTGAGGAGCTGGCTCGAATAAATCCTTTGTCCAATAATTCCTTTATCTGCTTCTTCAACTCCACCAATTCTGAGGGTGCCATTCTATAAGGTTTCTTATAGATGGGAGCGGTGCCAGGTGCTAGTTCGATGATGAACTCTATCTCTCGGTCTGGTGGCATGCCTGGTAGTTCTTCAGGAAATACGTCAGGAAACTCGCATACCACTGGAACTTTTCTCAATTCTGAAATGTCCACCTTGTTCAGCTTCGGTTGCCGTGACCGTGGCCTTTCTTGAGCGGTAACCTTTATTGTCTTGCCGTGATGGTGAGTGAGAATCACGGTTCGATTGAAACAGTCAATGAATCCTTTGTTGGTGGTCAACCAGTCCATCCCTAGAATGACATCCAGTCCTTTATTTTCCAACACGATGAGATTTGCTTGGAACTGTAGTCCTTCGAACTTAATGACCACTCCTTGGCAGTAACTCTGCGCGATTTGCTTATTTCCGGGGGACTTGATGATCATAGATTTTTCCAAGGGGAGTATCGGAAAACCATGTTGCAAAACAAAACTCTTCGAAACGAACGAATGGGAAGCTCCAGAATCAAACAAAACCGTGGCAGGTACTGTGTTGACAGGGAACGTACCGAGCACGATGTCTGGGGCATTCTGCGCTTCTTCCCTGGTCACGTGGTTCAGGTGACCCTTCCTGTGGTTGTTGTTGGGATTGAAATTATTGCGCTTGGGAGCTGGATTGTTTCCACCATTGTTCAGCTTGGGGGCCGAGTTCCTCGGCTTTGGGCACTGTTTAGCATAGTGCCCTTCTTCTCCACAAGCATAGCATGTGACCCCTGGACGGTACGTGAACTCTTTGTCCCTGGCATGAAACTGTCTGACGGGCCTTGGATCAGTAGTCGTGGATCTCCTTGCTTCTGTCCTTGGAACCTCAGTCTTGCTTCGGTTGTTGCGAGCAAGAGTCGTCTTGTCCCTTTTTCGCTTACGGATATCTTCCAGACTACGGCGCTCATTGTCCAAGGTAATGGCCTTGTCAACCAGGGTTTTAAAATCCGATAAGGTGTGTACAATCAGTTGGCATCTTAGTGCTGGTGCCAGGCCGTCCAGGAATTTTTCCATCTTCTTGTTCTCTGTCATGTGCTCGTCGTAGGCATAACGAGATAGCTGGGTAAACTGACCGTTGTATTCTGTCACTGACATGCCTCTTTACTTCAGGTCATCAAATTCCCTCTTCTTGATTTTTATGATGCTCCTGGGGATGTGTGCCCCACGGAAGCCTTCCTTGAACTCCTCCCAGGTGATGTTGTGTTCACTGGGGTGCATGTGTAGGAAGTTTTCCCACCATGCTGCGGCTGCTCCAGTAAGGTAGTGTGGTGCATAAAGCACCTTCTCATGATCAGAACACTGAGCAATAATCAGTTTCCTTTCGATGTCGCAAAGCCAATCGTCGGCTTCTAGCGGCCTATCGGTGTGAGCAAACGTTGAAGGGCGAGTTTTCTATAACTCAGATAACTTGGAATGAGGCTGATAGGGTTCACGGTGGTTTCCCATATTGATGACGTGATTCATCATCTCTTGGTGCCGTTGCTGGCTTTGTTCGAAGAGACGGCATACTTGAGACAGGGCTGCTTCGCTGTACTGTTGACTGGACTGACCCTGAGTGAAATTGTTGCTAGTCTGTGTCCCATACACCTCTTCTGGCTGATTGGGCATGGAACGAGTTCACGGACGAGACATTTTTCAAGTCTGGGGTATTATTTTGCAAGGCTCATGAGAAGAACTGTGTGGCACAAGGAAAATCTTGCAAAGGCAACAATTTAAAAGACCTCAAGTTTTTCAAGAAAACATAAACGATTTTGCACGGAGAAGAACTGCTTAGCATAAATCTTACACGCGAAAAGCAAACACACGATACACCACTCAGGATGTGCGTACACAATCCTGACATGTTATTTAGACTAGCGTACTACTCCGGAAAGCAGCAAACACACTAATACAAACTAGCGTACAGAGAAAACACATCATACAAGCAGACATAACGCGCGGCTACTCGGCGCTCTCAGTCGGAGATGGTGACGATGTCCTTCCCCTTGCCGAGGGCAAGACTCAGCGGAGCAGGGGATTCAACCTCCACCTCCTCTCTGGTAGGCTCCTGGCGCGTAACACTGCGCTGCGGTGATGGCGCGGGGGCGACCGGTGGTAGTGCGGGTGCGGCGGGCGGTGCAGCTCTGACTGGAGTAGGAGCGATGACTCGGTCGAACTCCTCAGTGGTAGGCAGACGGCGAGCAGTGGCCAAAATGGCCGGTGCATAGGAGGCTGAAGACGAGACGAATGTCAGAGGCGGTACCGTGTGGAGAAGCTCCTTCCTGCTGGCAGGACCGCCCCGGACTAAGTCCATGCGGGCAGCCACAAGATCGTCTACGAGGTTGTCGAAGGATTCCTCCATAGCCTTGAGGTACTCCACGACCATCTCGATGGCTTCATCTCGCTCTCCCCGATGGCAGGCGAATGCATAGTGACAAGTGTATGGCACATGGCATGGGAGATAGCGGTAGCGGCGAGTCTTCATCATAGGAAGAATGTCCCGAAGGCGAGCTATCGCCTCACGGGCAGCCATCTGCATGGCATGCCTCTCCGTAGGCATGGCCCTTCCCACAAAACAGAAGTGGCGAGTTGCAGATCGTCCTCCCTTGAATTGCACCACGGCTTGGTGCATAGACACGTCGTCGCTGAGCTTGTGCTGGTAAAGTGTGAACTCCGGATGAGTCGCTGGCCCGATCGCGAGTTTGGTGATGGAGACGAGGAGTTTGACAAACCCCTCGGGCACGTTCGTGAACACTCGAGTCTCGCAGTTGCTGCCAGCCATCTACAAAAGTAGGCAAAAATTCTGAGTAGTCATGTCATAAATTTATGATGACCAACAAAAAATAGCTACATTTGCAAAAATGCTGAAAAAGCACAAAAGACGCTAATAACCGATTAGCGATTGCACCTAGTGGCTTCCTACAGTCAGCCTGGCTCTGATACCAAGCTTGTCACGACCGGTTTTTCAATAAAATATTTATTGAGAGACCAATCCCTTTTACGGACCAGTAAGGAAGAATTCCTTCTCACTGGTAGACAATATCTTGGTCACAGAAGAAAAATACCAGGAGTACTGAATATAATACAAGGTTGAGCGGGGACTGCTCAACAATTTATTACAAACACGCCGATACAACATAACGGCGGATAGGGTGGCATAACTACTAACTCACGATAACAACGGTGGTGGAAATATCACAGCGGAGTGGGTGATATGACTCCTTTAAACTACAGCTCTTCGAACGTCGGAGTGAGGCTCGAGGAGACTTATTGCGGGTGGCGGAAACGTATATAAAACAAGTGACCAATATCCGGGATCGCACAGGACTGACTGGGACTCCTCTAGGCGTCGGACGCACTATCAAACTCTTCATCCAAGAGATCACCTTCGTCAACATCTGGCCAAATCAACAAGCCAGGTGAGTACTATGAAAGTACTCGCAAGACAGTTCGGACATAAGATATAACAAATGTAAACATGAAGCATGTGAACACATTAACAAGTGCGTTCAGACATAGAGATAATAATGCATGGGAAAATAGCAGAGAAGTCGGGCGGTAGTCCTCCCGAAATCTCAAAATAAATACTCGGTGCCAAACGAGGGTCTGAATGACTCCTCGAGAGGAAACTGCAAGAATAGTAATACCGGTGCCAAACGAGGGTCTGAATGACTCCTCGAGAGGAAACTGCAAGAATAATAATGCCGCAGTCGGGCGTCGGGGCGACACCACATAAAGGGCTTATAAAAGAAAATAAAGGCAGTGCGTGCCATAGTCGGACGTCTGAGCGACATCACATAAAGGGCTTATATTGAAAGTAAAAGACAAACATGCCACAGTCGGACGTCTGAGAGACGTCACATAAAGGGCTTATATTGTAGCTCAATAATTCAGTAGCTCGAGAACATAAATTATTACAAGTACAAGACAAATATAAGTTTAGTCCATCCGTAGGAATAACAATTAAACTGGGTTTACCACTTGAGCTTGTTCACCTGTAGCGACCCGACCCGAATGGATCAAGTCTCTGTGCTTAAGTGTTGTCCCTGGATCGGTATGCTGACACACACAGTACTCGAGCATTTATAACAGAGGTAAATCACATGTATAAAGTAACGTAAATACCATTACCTCAATCCAAAATAGCAGAAGTAACAAGGTTGTGGATTCCCATCAACACCAACGGCAAAGTTGAGTGTAGAAATCGTAACCCTAACGTATCACTTACTCATCGTAAGATATCCTGCAACATGAAACGTTGCAGCCCAAAAACGGGTCAGTACATTGAATGTACTGGCAAATTCACACCATAGAGAAATGATGAACAAAGGCTATCACTACATGCATATATGGCTGGTGGAATAGCTCTATGGTTACAATGTTTTTGCGAAAAGCCAATTTTTCCCTACTTCAAAGGAATAAATTTTATTTAACTATCATGGTGGTTGTGAAACATTGAGAAGGTACCTCCAGCTCAATCCCAATTAAGTGTCATCATTAACCCAGCAAAATTAATTAAAAGTAACATGATGAGATCAACGGGATAATCCAAGAACTAGATACTCAAGATGTCCATAACCGGGGACACGGCTAATCATGATTAGTTTGTACACTCTGCAGAGGTTTGTGCACTTTTCCCCACAAGACTCGATCGCCTCCGCTTGATTCTCGCACACATGATGTTTGAGAAACGGATGACCGAGACACAGTCTTTCAGAAACAATCACTCTTTACTCTGGATGGACCGGTACACCTACTTTCCCCTACATCTGCTAGTCCACCTCTTCAAGAGATCCTGTAACCTACTCAGCTATGCTAGAGCCCATAATAGCTTGTGGCTGCACACGGAAGTTTCTAGCATGAATAATCTTATGATCCCTTTGAGCCTGGGTGGCGGACCTTATACATACAGGCAACACTGGGTTCTCCAGGTGCCTCAATCCACCCAGATGTGAGTTTTAGTTGCCACCTTAAGTTGAACCATTAATAAACATCTCACATCTGTCATGAATATCACTCAAACCCAATCCACGTCTACGAGCATAGCATGGCAATAATAAAAGCAACGTAGAAGTAACTCCCAAGGGTTTGATAAATGAACAGGTAATAGGTACTACCTCATCAACTACTTCCCAATACCCACAGTTTCCTAATCATGCAAGTGTTTGAGGAAATAGATCTAATGCAAATAAAACTGTGTATGAACGGGGTATGATCAAAGTGTGAACTTGCCTGCAATGTTGATGAAGATGATTCGCACTCAAAACTCTTGATAGATCTACTCGTCACACTCCGGTCAATCTATCGCAAGCAAGCAATAGTAACCACACATAAGCAATCACTCAAAAGATGAGAAAGAACGAAGAAGACGATTCAGGAAACATCAAAACCAAACAAATAACTCTTGCAACATAAAACAATATCTAACAGTACCAAAATTATGTGAATTTGGCCTTATCAGAAAGTTTAGGTCAAGAGCTTCGATTTGCAAAAAGAATCAACTCAAACGGAGTTACGGAACTTAAGTTATGAACAAAAGAAGTTTGAATACAAATCTGTTTGAATTCAAATTTTAAAACTTTCAAAAACATGTTTAAGTTGTTTTACTGGATAGAGGAGATCATAACGAAGACGTGGGCGTTGGTTTCGTTGGATTTGGACAAACGAGTAAAAAGTAGTGATCGTTTGAAAATCAGGGACTAATCTGTAAATAAAATCCTCACAAACGGGTCCCTGGTAGAAAACTAAAATAAAAGGAAAAGTCTAAATAGCGAACACTCGCTAACTAGTTCTAAACAGAGAACGTTCATTGAATAGATTTAACAAGAAAAAAAACTAAACCGGACTAAAAAGAAAAACCGAAGAGTAAAAAAAACGGATCGGGGTTATACCGGTTCGGTCGGCTTGGTGGTTTAGGCGGAGAAAACCGCCGGTGGACGGCGAACAGCGGGCGGCGGCTCCGGTGATTCCGGCGACGGGCGGCGGCGCTACGCGGTGGCGGCGGACTGCGGCGGCGGCGGCAGCCAGTGGGCGGCGCGGGCGGGGGGGAGGGGGGGATTGGCGGCGTCGTCGGCGGTCCCCGGCGACGAGACGAAGCGCGGCGGCGGCGGCGGATCTCGTCGCGGCGGGCTCCGGCGACGGCGGCGGTTGCGGCGGGGAGAGGCGGCGGCGGGGCAGAGAGAGAGGGGGGGCCCGGAGCGGCGCTATTTAAGGGGGGGAGAGGAGGAGGCGTGGGGAAGGGGGCAGAGGAGGCCGGAGGAGGCCGGAGGAGGCACGACGGCCATGGCCCCGCAGGCGGTCTCCTGCGGGAGATCGGGGACGCGCGGGCGTCGGGCTGGGCCGTGGCCTGGCTGGGTGCTGGGCCGGCCCAGTTCGGCGGAGGGGTTTTTTTTTTAAACTCCGACAAACAAAATAAAACAAATAAAAGTAAACTATTATATAGGCATATAATATATCAAAAGTTTCAGAAAAAGATTTCCTACAGCGTGAACATTTTTGTAGAGTCAAATAAAATCCACACAAATTTTAATAAATCAAACAGTGCTGCTGCCTTTATAAAATCCAATAAAAATCATTTTAAAAATACCAAAATGATTTCAAATTTATTTTTCTCCAATTTTCTGATGTAGGGAATCATTTTACCCTAATTTCTGTATATTTTATTTTTGGAGAAAAATAATTTGAATAAAACTCAAATAACTCCAATATTGAAAAATAATTTCAATGGGACTTTGAATATATCCTTTGAAACTCCCAACTCATATTTCATATGTTTTGAAGAAGTCATTTTATCTTCTCTCGTGAAAATCATTGAGTTACATAAAGTTTCAGAATTGGAAAATATTTTCAAATGATATTCAAATATTTTCAACACCCCCTTTCATTTAAATAATTGGAAGAAGTCATGTCATCTTCTCTCCAGGGTTTTTGTGATGAAAAGAATTTGTATTCATGGAGACCATAAAAGCAAAATGAAAGTTTGGGAAAGTCCTTTTATTCCCTCTCATTTAAGTTTCAAAAGATTTCGAATTCCACTCACTTTCAGTCAATCAGTCAAACAATCAATCCAATCTATCTGTTTATTATAACATTCCAAAATTTAGAATTTTGGGATGTTACAAACCTACCACCCTTAAAATGAATCTCGTCCTCGAGATTCGGAGAGGCTAGAAAGAAATAGGTTAGGGTTTGGGGTCTTCTCAAAATCCATCGATCATCACAGGGGGTCTGGGGTGCTACCACCCTTAGAACCATTGTTACGGTTCCATCAAACTCGTGTACTCCATCCTTGTTGTTGACAGTGTCAGTCTTCTCAGATCTTCAGTATAATTCCTTCTCTGGGCTCTTCCGGTGGTGGCATAACCTTTTCCTCAATTCTTGTGTCCATTCCGTCTTGGTAAGGTTATTCCATGACTGGGTCTTCTTAGCTGACGGGTCAGGCGCCAAAACTAAACAACTATCGACATCTCCTGGTGGTCAACAATTTATGGTTTCTCCTGCAGGAAATGGGTCTGGTTGATCCTCACCGTATAACCTACGATTGGCAAGAGCTGCCTTGTACAAGGGAAAAAAATACTTACACCATTCTAAGGTTTAAACAAGGTTTGATCGTCGTCTCTCTACTATAGGTAGGTCATTCAGATTTACCATCCCGTATAGCAAAGCGAATAATAAGAGTAAGTCGGTATGGTGATCAATCCATCCCGCACCCAAATCATTACCTTGTATATGGTTTAGCGAATCTCGCATTCTAACACTCGGTCAACCTCGCAAGCATTGCAGAATTTCTCTTGTCGACGAACCAAGTTCGGAAAAATCCAATGATTCTGCAAGCCAAACAAACATCTATCGTTCCTTCACAACTCTCAGGTTTTGCGTAACTCCTATAAGATCGTCTGTCGATAAAAATCGTAACTTCTTCCAGGGTCTTCCCTTCAACAAGAGTGTGCTTGCTTCTTGGCAGGTCCTGGGGTCTGCGGGTTATGGCCCATCTCATCACTTGTAGTTCCTTGAACTTATCATCGGGCAACTGATCCTTAATCCAACATCCAACTTCCTGGTATTCTTAAATCCATCCAATTGTACTCTCTTCCTTCCTTCTATTGGCACCAAACTAGGACATGATTACCCAGACTCATCATGGAATTTCCATTGATACATATTTCCAACATCATACCTCCTTTATATCCAATAGTAATTTATCCCTTCATCCTCGTGGGATATCCCACATACCGAGATAAAACTTATACTTATGAAATCCATACTCCACTTCATGGAACATCATTATCCTTTCCAGGGTCAAGTGTCCTTACAGGGGAATATTGGCCATCTCTGCATGGCACTTCTTCAACTGGGAAAGGTGAAACACATCATGAACTCATGACAGTCCTTCGGGTGACTCCAACTTGTTGGCCACTTCTCCCATACGTTCCAAAACTCGGTATGGTCCTACAAATCTCGGGGCTAACTTTCCCTTAACTCCAAATAGTTTAACTCCTCGCAGAGGGAACACACGAAGACATGCTCCGTCTCCAATTTCATAGACTACCTCCTTTACATCCAATAATACTCCATACCTTCATATTCTTGGGGTATCCAACATACCGAGATAAAACTCATACTTATTTTGTTCGAAATCCACTTCGTGGAATATCATTACCTTTTCCAAGGGTCATGTTTCCTCACAGGGTACTACCACCCTTAAAATGCACAATCTTCCATAGGCCATATTTCTCATATCCTCGAAAATGGTCAAAATCTTTCTTCATAGAGTAACAACTCATAGAATCCAAATCAATACCAATGATGCTAACTTTATTGATTCTCCAATTATTACAATCTCCTGCATTCCATTACATGCCTCAATCCGACACCTCACTAATAAAAGAAATGTCCACACTCCTACTACGTTTCTCGTTGCACTCAACTATTTGTCACAAGTCTTCGTCTCCTTGGGGCATTCTCTGGCAAAGTGCCCTGCTTCATCACAACGGAAACATATTACTTCTGACATATCTCGGGGTTTCCTTGTGATTATATAGCCTCCTAGGGTCCTCATCTTTCCTTTTGGGCAATCATTGTGGTAGTGTCCTGAATTTTTGCACTTGAAACATGTGATATGACTCAGGTCTCTCTTTGTAGAAATTGGGTTGTTCCTGGCATCCAATCTATTTCTCTTCCTGGACTTTTCCGTTCCAATCAGGGCTTCTATTTCTTGTGGGTCATACTCTATTTCCTCTGTCGGGAATTCCACTAAATCCCCATTCAGACAATTTTGGGAGATGTGTCCTTCTTCTCCACATGAATAGCATGACTTGGTGCAGGGTTTATTTGGTTCTTCTTTGGGTGTGTCCTCCACCTCTTCCTTCATCACAGATTCCTCTAAACTTTCCATGAGGGCTCTTTTCATTGCTTCTTTCTTCTGCTGGACGGTCCTTTGTACCATGGGGTAGATGTGACACTGAGCAGGGTAGTGGGTAGTCCCTTCACACAAGAAACAAGTGATCTGCCGAGTTGGGCATTCTTCAGCTGGGTGACTTCCTTCACAATTAGGACATTCATCCTTGTGTTCCTTATGATTGTGTCCTATTTCTCCACAAGGCTTGTATGCACAAGGTTTCTTCATATCCTTTCCATAAGGCTTCAATTTCTGGGACACAAGACGAGATCTTTGTAGGGTCCACTTAAATTCTTTCCAAGTGGTTACTTCTTGCTATCCATTGATGGTTTGGTACATCCTCCACCAAGTAGCAGCACCTCTTTCAAAACATTGAAGAGCATGCCGGGTCATATGTTTGCCAACTATAGGGTTATTCTTCATGTGATCCTCCATGTTCTGAATCCATCGGTCCGTCTCCAATTGACTCATCGGTCCAGAAAATACAAACTCATCTCCATTCATCCTCTATTGGGTCCAAGGGTTTGGGGGTGAGATAAGAGAGGTCGAGAGGGATACACACAATGCAAACAATAGTTTTGAAAAGACAGATTTTTATTGTGGCTGTCGGAAAAACAACAAACAAATGACAACTCACAAACGTCGCATCTAACGTAGGTATAACAGGGGTTTGGTTTTCTAAAGGTCAATAAATCTTCAACGTCGCCAAACTCTTGAAATCTTGTTCCTGTCTCCGATGGCTTCTTCCGGTCATGCTTGTCTTTCTCAAGTTCTTTTGCCAGATCATCTCTGTTGACGCGAAGTCTCTCATGACGTCATTTATATTTCTGGAGTTGCGTTCCAAACTTCTGGGTTTGAACATCCTTGACATGAACCATGATCCTACTGTCCTTCAGCTCCTGGCGAGTCTCCGTTATCTCGTGGTTTCGCTTTCCCAGCTTGGCTACTTTCAGTTTCTGGGTCATGAGTCCTTCACGAAATGCTTACTTGTTGAATACTGCTTCCTGAAGGTTCATCTTTAAACTTCCTGATGTAATACTCCAGATCCTGGTGACACACCAGCTAAGGTTAAAACTGCATCCTTTGCTGATAGATGCTCCATCAGCTTTCTACCATCCAATCCTTCCATGCATCTGCATGCTTAACTCCGCACGGTGACAATAGCATAAATGGGTAATAACACCATGGTCAGCCGTGTCTATGCCCATGTTACTGCCATGAGCTTCCATTCCATAACTGATATCTCCTGTCTTTGGGTTTTCTTAACAAAAACTTTGAGTTCTAATGCTCCATGTTTCGGTCTTTCTCTGATACACCTTGGTCTCGGGCATTGACGGCTTCCATAGTTTGCCAAGTTCCATAAGGGTAACCTTCCTAGGTCATACACATCTGGCAATTCTTCAGAGCCTTCAAATTCTCCCAGTCTTCGGAGTCTTCAACCGTTGTAGTTTCCATTATCATAATGCACAGTAAAATCCTCTTCATTCCGAATGGTCTTAGTTGTCCGATATCCTGTACTTCTTGAAGTGGTCTCATCCATCGAATCTTCGAGTGGTCCAAAAGGAAAAAGGGTATGGTCTCACTAAAAGGGAATATTTGAATAAACTCAGAAGAGAAGAGAGGTAAAAGATCTTTTTGAAAAGGAAAGTTTTTTGAGAAAATCCTTCCTATGGGCTTGCCAGTTTCTAGGGTCACGTCCTACAGTCAACATGTGCTATGATACCATCTTGTAGCGACCCGACCCGAATGGATCAAGTCTCTGTGCTTAAGTGTCATCCCTGGATCGGTATGCTGACACACACAGTACTCGAGGATTTATAACAGAGGTAAATCACATGTATAAAGTAACGTAAATACCATTACCTCAATCCAAAATAGCGGAAGTAACAAGGTTGTGGATTCCCATCAACACCAACGGCAAAGTTGAGTGTAGAAATCGTAACCCTAACGTATCACTTACTCGTCGTAAGATATCCTGCAACATGAAACGTTGCAGCCCGAAAACGGGTCAGTACATTGTATGTACTGGCAAATTCACACCATAGAGAAATGATGAACAAAGGCTATCACTACATGCATATATGGCTGGTGGAAAAGCTCTATGGTTACAATGTTTTTGCGAAAAGCCAATTTTTCCCTACTTCAAAGGAATAAATTTTATTTAACTATCATGGTGGTTGTGAAACATTGAGAAGGTACCTCCAACTCAATCCCAATTAAGTGTCATCATTAACCCAGCAAAATTAATTAAAAGTAACATGATGAGATCAACGGGATAATCCAAGAACTAGATACTCAAGATGTCCATAACCGGGGACACGGCTAATCATGATTAGTTTGTACACTCTACAGAGGTTTGTGCACTTTTCCCCACAAGACTCGATCGCCTCCGCTTGATTCTCGCACTACATGATGTTTGAGAAACGGATGACCGAGACATAGTCTTTCAGAAACAATCACTCTTTACTCTGGATGGACCGGTACACCTACTTTCCCCTACATCTGCTAGTCCACCTCTTCAAGAGATCCTGTAACTTACTTAGCTATGCTAGATCCCATAATAGCTTGTGGCTGCACACGGAAGTTTCTAGCATGAATAATCTTATGATCCCTTTGAGCCTGGGTGGCAGACCTTATACATACAGGCAACACTGGGTTCTCCAGGTGCCTCAATCCACCCAGATGTGAGTTTTAGTTGCCACCTTAAGTTGAACCATTAATAAACATCTCACATCTGTCATGAATATCACTCAAACCCAATCCACGTCTACGAGCATAGCATGGCAATAATAAAAGCAACGTAGAAGTAACTCCCAAGGGTTTGATAAATGAACAGGTAATAGGTACTACCTCATCAACTACTTCCCAATACCCACAGTTTAATTAGATCCTAATCATGCAAGTGTTTGAGGAAATAGATCTAATTCAAATAAAACTGGGTATGAACGGGGTATGATCAAAGTGTGAACTTGCCTCCAATGTTGATGAAGATGATTCGCACTCAAAACTCTTGATAGATCTACTCGTCACACTCCGGTCAATCTATCGCAAGCAAGCAATAGTAACCACACATAAGCAATCACTCAAAAGATCAGAAAGAACGAAGAAGACGATTCGGGAAACATCAAAACCAAACAAATAACTCTTGCAACATAAAACATTTTCTAACAGTACCAAAATTATGTGAATTTGGCCTTATCAGAAAGTTTAGGTCAAGAGCTTCGATTTGCAAAAAGAATCAACTCAAACGGAGTTACGGAACTTAAGTTATGAACAAAAGAAGTTTGAATACAAATTTGTTTGAATTCAAATTTTAAAACTTTCAAAAACATGTTTAAGTTGTTTTACTGGATAGAGGAGATCATAACGAAGACGTGGGTGTTGGTTTCGTTGAATTTGGACAAACGAGTAAAAAGTAGTGATCGTTTGAAAATCAGGGACTAATCTGTAAATAAAATCCTCACAAACAGGTCCCTGGCAGAAAACTAAAATAAAAGGAAAAGTCTAAATAGCGAATGCTCGCTAACTAGTTCTAAACAGAGAACGTTCATTGAATAGATTTAACAAGAAAAAAAAACTAAACCGGACTAAAAAGAAAAACCGAAGAGTAAAAAAACCGGATCGGGGTTATACCGGTTCGGTCGGCTTGGTGGTTTAGGCAGAGAAAACCGCCGGCGGGACGGCGAACAGTGGGCGGCGGATCCGGTGAGTCCGGCGACGGGCGGCGGCGCTACGCGGTGGCGGCGGACTGCGGCGGCGGCGGCAGCCAGTGGGCGGCGCAGGCGGGGGGGGGGGGGGGGGATTGGCGGCGTCGTCGGCGGTCCCCGGCGACGAGACGAAGCGCGGCGGCGGCGGCGGATCTCGTCGGGGCGGGCTCCGGCGAGGGCGGCGGTTGCGGCGGGGAGAGGTGGCGGCGGGGCAGAGAGAGGGGGGGCCCGGGGCTGCGCTATTTAAGGGGGGGGAGAGGAGGAGGCGTGGGGAAGGGGGCAGAGGAGGCCGGAGGAGGCACGACGGCCATGGCGGCGCGGCGGCGTGCGGGAGCCGGTCTCCTGCGGGAGATCGGGGACGCGCGGGCGTCGGGCTGGGCCGTGGCTTGGCTGGGTGCTGGGCCGGCCCAGTTCGGCGGAGGGTTTTTTTTAAAACTCCGACAAACAAAATAAAACAAATAAAAGTAAAATATTATATAGGCATATAATATATCAAAGGTTTCAGAAAAAGATTTCCTACAGCGTGAACATTTTTGTAGAGTCAAATAAAATCCACACAAATTTTAATAAATCAAACAGTGCTGCTGCCTTTATAAAATCCAATAAAAATCATTTTAAAAATACCAAAATGATTTCAAATTTATTTTTCTCCAATTTTCTGATGTAGGGAATCATTTTACCCTAATTTCTGTATATTTTATTTTTGGAGAAAAATAATTTGAATAAAACTCAAATAACTCCAATATTGAAAAATAATTTCAATGGGACTTTGAATATATCCTTTGAAACTCCCAACTCATATTTCATATGTTTTGAAGAAGTCATTTTATATTCTCTGGTGAAAATCATTGAGTTGCATAAAGTTTCAGAATTGGAAAATATTTTCAAATGATATTCAAATATTTTCAACACCCCCTTTCATTTAAATAATTGGAAGAAGTCATGTCATCTTCTCTCAAGGGTTTTTGTGATGAAAAGAATTTGTATTCATGGAGACCATAAAAGCAAAATGAAAGTTTGGGAAAGTCATTTTATTCCCTCTCATTTAACTTTCAAAAGATTTCGAATTCCACTCACTTTCAGTCAATCAGTCAAACAATCAATCCAATCTATCTGTTTATTATAACATTCCAAAATTTAGAATTTTCGGATGTTACATCACCGGGGATAATATTTTCATGAGGATAGATATGGATATACTGATCACCCTACTTGATCATGGATACGATGATTTGGAAGGATTTGACTCTGCAGAGTTTGTACTTAACCACAGCCAACGGATTTCAGTAGTCACGGGGACTAGTTCCGTTTACGGTGTTTTGGAAGAAACATGTCTAAACAGTACACACCCATTCAACATTCGAAGCTAGGGATCACCCGCGGCAACGTTCAAGAAAAACCTTGAGACGGGGAGGCTACAACCTCGCGTAGCATGGGATCAAATTTCTATACGCGCGCTCTAAGGGGGTCCCCCCCTCTCGGTCCCAACCAGAAACACCCATGCCCCCTGACCGGATGACTGGCTTTAATCCAGGGCCATGGAACCATCATCCCGGCCCCTCTGTTTGGTGTGTACACGGAAAGAGGTTACCAACTTACTAAACCGCATCCTGGCAAAAGAAACATGTGGTAGCACGGAAGGGAAAAGAACGATAACGTGATTCCGTCCACGTTAACGTCGGAATCAGTCGGATGACGCAAGGCTGGTATGCTACAACAGTACCACCTTGCTGCCCTTCATGTCACCACATGATTAGGCCATCTCTCACCAGAGATCATTGCAACTTTGGAACATGCGGGTAGTTGCCTCACAAGCAACGAGGTACTCACCGACACTCATATGCCACGCACAAACTCTCACGCAAACATGCAAAGCATCTATCATATCAAAGGTTCAAACATGCTTGCCTGGTCGGAGAAGTCGGAGTCTAGCTCGGCGAAGTTCGCGGCTCCGTCACCTCTTCCGGAACCTACGGCATAACGAAAACGGGCACTAACGTGAAAACCAACGCGTGCAATAAAACTTCTCCAAATTTTTTTCAAATAAATCCCATAAAAAACTAGACAAAATTTTGAGACTGTCAGAAAAAGAATCACTCAAAAATCACTTTTTATTAAAAAGTTATAAGGGTTTCTGTCCAGGGACCCATCTGTAATGAAACAGAAAAGTTCCAGGGGTTCAACTGAGAAAACAGAAAATGGTTCGAATGGAAACGCGCAAGCTCAAAGGGAAAACGTATTTGCCGGAAGGCGCCAACAGAAAACGTTTCGAGGGGGAATAGAATAGAGGCTGACAGGGGGGGTCCACATGTCAGGTTTAAAAAGCTCGTCGGCGCCCGAAGACTGCGGTGGTCGCCGGCGTCGAACCACGGTGAGACAGGGAGATCGGAGTGTACCAAGAGATTCAGCGTGTCCTTCCGCGTCGGTGGGTGGTGGACTCGACCGACGGAGAGCACCACGTCGACGGCGACACTTTTTCCGGCGGATGGCGGTTCGGGTGATGGTGGAGAACTCCGGTGGGGTGCTGCAAACTTCGAATTGAAGCGCGGGTCAGAAGGAGGGATGCACTAGAGGGCTACTGGCAAGAAATGGGAGGCAGAGGTGCACGCACGGGAGTGAATCGAGCTGGATCCCGTGGCGGGTCGCGGCGGCCGGAGTCGGGGAAGAAAGCTCCCTCGGGGCTCTTCCAGTGGCTTGGCGAGGTCTAGGTGGAGTGCAGAGGTGGTGTGGGCTCGAGTTGAAGCTCGGGGCCTCTATTTATAGGCGGATCGAGGGGGTGGCCGTGAACGGAGAATCTCCGGCGAGCAATTACGGCGATGTAGTGGATTGGCAGGGGGTTTAGGTGGCCAGGCAGCATTAGTGGGAGTTACTGGTGTCGTTCCCCCGCCAATCCTGGTCGGTCTTGGCGTAATGGCACCGGTCCACGGTGGGGTGGCCGCACGGGCACGACAGCGGCAGAGAGCGCGCTCCGCGCCCAGCGGTTCACGACGAGGGTGGCAGCACGCACTAGGGAGTGGAAGGCCACGCGGCGATCTCCGGTGGCTTGGGCGGCGCTGGGTGGCGCCGTCTGCGCCGCGCCTCTTTCTAGCGGCCGCAAAGCCGCCGCTGGCGTCGGTCACGGGGCGGCGCACCTCATCCAGCACGTCGCCGATGTCCGCAAACATCCAGGCGCTCGTGCGGTGCAGGGACAAGGGGGAGGAGATGGGGAGCAAGGCGCCAACGCGGCACTGTCGAGATCGACAACAGTTTCTGAAGAAAACGACAGTAGATCACTGAACTGTATTTCTGAATTTCTGAACTTGACATTGACAATGCTCTGCAGGTGTTCGACAGAATGATTTGGCAAGGAGAAAAAATTTCCTGGGGCTGGGACTTGGTGAGGTGACCACTCAATGTACCCAGAGGCTGCCTGATTTTACTCAGACTTTTTGGAGAAGGATTTGAATGAATTTCATCAAATTTGACAAATCTGGTCCAAACTTGCAGCAAGTGTAGTTTGCAAAATTTGAACTGAAGACCAGTGGATCTTCATGGATCTTGGTTGAGGGTTCAAAGGACTAGGGAGGGAAATTGGTTTGGGGGCAAAAATCAAAACAGAAATGGTAGCTCCTTTGTAAATCTCCAAGGGCTAGAAGAGAAGACATAAATTGTTTTGATAAGATTTAAATGGAAAATAATCATATGGGGAGGTTCAACTTGCTGGATTTGGTGCAAATCATGATCCAAAGATGAGGGAAGGTTTAGGAGAGTGGATTTGCACTAAGGCCATGGCAAGAGGGAATTGTTGAAAGTGGTAAAGGATTATTCCAAAAGCTATAGGGTATTTTCAAAGAAATTTTCAAAGGCATTTTTCCCAAGTGAAAAGCATTTTGGTTTGAGTCCAAATAAAAAGAAAGAACCTCCAAGACCAACATCAAGTCTTGGGTGCATCCAAATAAAACTCTTGCCATAAAAAAATTATTTTGAAAGGGAGGGTTCTTTTGAAGAAAAGTTTAAATCACCTCCCTTAAGTCAAATATTTTTTTTTTGAAAAATCCAAATAAAATTTTGGGTGTCACAGCCAAGTCCGAGCGCGCCTTGGGCCCGGGGGCTACTGTCGGCGTTCTGGGAACGGGGGTCCCCAGACTCGCCTGCCTGCGACCCACGGCGTGGCGCTGCTAGTGGGCCCGTACGGCCCATCTTCACCAACAAGCATTCAAGACCCTCGCGAGGGGCCAAGCCTCGCGAGGCGGACGACGCAAGACCTCCTCAGGAGCGGCCTCATCAGGCTGGCTCGCGAGGGGCGGAGAGATCAAGGCAAGGCGAACCGCGCGAGGTTCTCGTGACGTGAGCCATGAAAACCAAGGCCAGGCGGGCGCCAGCATGCAAAGTGTCCTTGTTTCCCCTTTGGTGCCAAGGGGGCAAGCGCAGGCGAGGAGTACCGAGGCATCAAGCAAAGGTTTCCTTATCAGTGCAACAAGACCAAGACCAACAGGACAGCAGGACGGAGGCCACCGTGGAACCCAAGACGGCGTCACCACGAGAGCCTTTTGCAGGCGAAGACCACCTTTAGTCGGGATAGCTTGTACTCGCTGTCCCCTTTCAAATTAGCCGTTGTGGCATCCCTTCCCGCTCAATATTTTGGAAGAGGACCAGGGCCACTATAAATAGGACTAGCCCCCACCATAGTAGGCATATGATCTTAAGCTGATCCTTAGCCACACATCAAACACAAGAACACCTCAACCTCATGAGGCTGTTCTTCCCCTTGTAACTTTTCATCCTCAGCCCAAGAGGCAATCAACCACCACCACACTGGAGTAGGGTATTACACTGCAACGCTGGCCCGAACCAGTATAAATCTTGTGTCTCTTGTGTTGTGAGTTCATCGAGCTTAGGCTTTAGATCGCTGAGTGTGTGAGGGCATGATCGGTGGAGGAGAGATCTTCATCCGCACCCCAGTGTTCGAACCTTGAGGGTTTTGCCGGAACCCGTGATCCGACTGTTGTCATGTGCTTTTATGGTTGGATGCACAAAATCTTAATGCGGAAGAACGTCACTTTATATTGCCACTTGTGATATGGACCTTTATTATGCAGTCTATCGCTTTTATTTCTTCCACATCACAAGATCATATAAAGCTTATTTTCTCCACACTAATAAGTCATACATATTTAGAGAGCAATTTTTATTGCATGCAACGATGACAACTTACTTGAAGGATCTTACTCAATCCATTGGTAGGTATGGTGGACTCTCATGGCAAAACTGGGTTTAAGGGTATTTGGAAGCACAAGTAGTATCTCTACTTGGTGCAAAGAATTGGCTAGCATGAGGGAGAAAGACAAGCTCAACATGTTGGATTATCCATGACAATATACTTTATTTCGGATATAAGAAAACATAACCCATTACATTGTCTTCCTTGTCCAACATCAACTCTTAGCATGTCATATTTTAATGAGTGCACACAATCATAAAAGATGTCCAAGATAGTATATTTAAATGTGAAAACCTCTCTTTCTTTATTACTTCCTATTAATTGCAACGATGACCAAAACTATGTTTGTCAACTCTCAACAACTTCTATTCATCATACTCTTTATATGTGAAGCCATTACTCTCCATAAGATCAATATGATCTCTTTAATTCTTTTTTATTCTTTCTTTTTTCTTTTATTCCCTCAAGATCATAGCAAGATAATCAAGCCCTTGACTCAACACTAATCTTTATTACATAGCTCATGGACTCGATTACATAGAGGGATCATATAGAAAAACTCAAAACTAGATCATACTAAAACTTTATTCTACTAGATCAAGATATTACCAAAAGGATCGAACTAAGAAAAACAGTAAAGATAGGAGTGTGATGGTGATATGATACCGGGGCACCTCCCCCAAGCTTTGCAGTTGCCAAGGGGAGTGCCCATACCCAATACTCAGTTCTCCTTTGCTGGTGAAGAAGATGGTGGTGATGATGGATAGTCACACATCGAGTGTAGGAGATCCTCCAATTTGCGGATAATGCCCTTGAGTGCGCTGATATGCTCCTTCAACAAAATATTTTCACGTGTGAGATACTTGTTTTGTATGCGAGCTAACTCAATCATCTTGAAAGCTTCAATCTCAGTTGGGGTAAGAAGATTGTGATGAGGTCGAAGGATGTCTTCTTCTTCTGCCGCCGGAGCTTGATCCTCCATGGTCTTCTTGATCCCATCATCCTTGTTGATCTCCCCGGGTTCTTCTCTCTTCAGCTCTATCTTCATTAGCCAAGCATCGTTGCCCTGATTGTTGGAGGAGGGGGACAACATGATGCTTGGCCCTGACAACTCTGACAGAGGACAGCCCGAAAAAAACAAAGGATATTTGTGTGGTACGGTGGTCAAAACCTTCGGGAGATTATATAATGAATTTTTACCGACCAAAAGAAGTACCGTGCAAGAAAACGGAGTCCGGAGAGCACACGAGGTGCTCACGAGGCAGGGGGCACACCCAGGGGGTAGGGCGCGTCCTCCACCCTCGTGGACGCCTCGTGTCCTTCCCGGACTGCTTCTTATTTTCCTATTTTCTTAAATATTCCAAAACGGAGAAAATTACCATTAGAACTATTTTGGAGTCGGTTTACTTACCGTACCACATACCTATTCCTTTTTGGAGTCTGAAACGTTCTGGAAAATGTCCCTTATGTATTCCTCCGGGGTTACGGTTTCAATAACATTAGTCTCTACATTTATAGGATTACCTGAGATATAATGTTTGATTCTTTGACTGTTCACCACCTTCGGATTTGTGCCTTCGCAATTGTTGATTTTTATGGCACCGGAACGATAGACCTCCTCGATAACGTAAGGACCTTCCCATTTAGAGAGAAGCTTTCCTGCAAAAAATCTTAAATGATAGTTGAATAGCAACACATAATCACCTACATTAAACTCACGCTTTTGTATCCTTTTGTCATGCCATCTTTTAACTTTTTCTTTAAACAGTTTGGCATTCTCATAAGCTTGGGTTCTCCATTCATCAAGTGAGCTAATGTTAAATAGCCTCTTCTCACCGGCAAGCTTGAAATCATAATTGAGCTCTTTAATAGCCCAATATGCCTTGTGTTCTAGTTCGAGAGGTAAGTGACATGCTTTTCCATAAACCATTTTATACGGAGACATACCCATAGGATTTTTATATGCAGTTCTATAGGCCCATAATGCATCATCGAGTTTCTTTGACCAACTCTTTCTAGATCCATTAACAGTCTTTTGCAAAATTAATTTAAGCTCTCTATTACTCAATTCTACTTGACCACTAGACTGTGGGTGGTAAGGAGATGCAATTCTATGATTAACATCATACTTAGCAAGCATTTTACGAAAAGCACCATGAATAAAATGTGAACCACCATTAGTCATTAAGTATCTAGGGACTCCAAACCTCAGAAAAATAACATCTTTAAGCATTAATACAGGTGTTATGATCAGCACTACTAGTTGGAATAGCTTCTACCCACTTAGTAACGTAATCAACAACAACTAAAATATGTGTATACCCATTAGAGGAAGGAAACGGTCCCATATAATCAAAGCCCCAAACATCAAATGGTTCAATAACAAGTGAATAATTCATAGGCATTTCTTGACGTCTACTGATATTACCAATTCTTCGACATTCATCACAAGACAGGACAAACTTACGGGCATCTTTGAAGAGAGTAGGCCAATATATAAAAACCGGATTGCAATACCTTATGTGCAGTTCTATCTCTAGCGTGGTGTCCTCCATAAGCCTCGGAGTGACACTTGCAGAGGATCTGTTCCTGTTCATGCTCAAGTACACAACATCTAATAACACCATCTACTCCTTCTTTATAAAGATGTGGGTCATCCCAAAATTAATGTCTTAAATCATAGAAAAACTTTTTCTTTTGCTGGTATGTGAAACTAGGTGGTATAAATTTAGCAACTATGTAATTAGCATAATCAGCATACCATGGAGCAGTATGAGAAGCATTTATGACAGCTAATTGTTCATCAGGGAGGTTATCATCAATAGGTAGTGGGTCATCAAGAACATTCTCTAACCTAGATAAGTTGTCTGCAACGGGGTTCTCAGCTCCCTTTCTATCAATAATATGCAAATCAAATTCTTGTAACAAGATAACCCATGTAATAAGTCTAGGTTTAGCATCTTTCTTTTCCATAAGATATTAATAGCAACATGATCAGTGTGAACAGTTACTTTTGAATCAACAATATAAGGTCTGAACTTATCACAAGCAAATACAACTGCTAAAAATTCTTTTTCAGTAGTAGCGTAATTTCTCTGGGCATCGTCTAGAGTTTTACTAGCATATTGAATAACATTTAATTTCTTATCAACTCTTTGTCCTAGAACAACACCTACATCATAATCACTAGCATCGCACATAATTTCAAAGGGTAAATTCCAATCAGGTGGCTGAACAATAGGTGCAGAAATCAAAGCTTTCTTAAGTATTTCAAATGCTTCTACACAATCATCATCAAACACAAAAGGAACATCTTTTTGTAAAAGGTTAGTCAGAGGCCTAGAGATTTTTGAGAAGTCCTTAATGAACCTCCTATAAAAATCGGCATGACCAAGGAAACTTCTTATACCTTTGATGTCCTTGGGAGCCGACATCTTTTCAATAGCATCAACTTTAGCTTTATCAACTTCAATACCTCTTTCAGAAATTTTATGCCCCAAGACAATACCTTCATTAACCATAAAGTGGCACTTCTCCCAATTCAAGACAAGATTAGTTTCTTCACATCTCTGCAAAACTCGATCAAGGTTGCTCAAGTAATCATCAAAAGAAGTTCCATATACGGAGAAATTATCCATGAAAATCTCAACAATCTTTTGACAAAAATCAGAGAATATAGCCATCATGCATCTTTGAAAGGTAGCAGGTGCATTACATAAACCAAAAGGCATACGTATATAAGCAAAGGTACCGAAAGGGCAAGTAAAAGTGGTATTTTCTTGATCCTCTTTTGACACAGGTATTTGAGAGAAACCAGAATAACCATCTAGAAAGCAAAAATGTGTATGTTTGGATAATCTTTCTAGCATTTGATCAATAAAAGGTAAGGGGTAATGATATTTTTAGTGGCTTTGTTTAATTTACGGAAATCAATTACCATCCTATAACCTATAACAATTCATTGTGGGATCAATTCATCTTTATCATTCGGAACAACAGTAATACCTCCCTTCTTAGGGACACAATGGACATGACTTACCCACTGATATCAGCAACAGGATAGATTATACCCGCCTTCAGAAGCTTTAGTATTTGTTTTCTTACCACTTCTTTCATCTTAGGATTTAACCATCATTGGTGATCAACAACTGGTTTAGCGTCTTTCTCCAATTTTATTTTGTGCTGGCATAAAGTGGGACTAATGCCCTTAAGATCATCAAGAGTATATCCAATAGCAGCACGATGCTTCTTCAGAGTTTTCAATAGTTTCTCTTCTTCCTTCTCTGAAAGGTTAGCACTAATAATAACAGGATATATATTTTTCTCATCAAGATAAGCATATTTAAGAGTATCAGGTAATGGTTTAAGCTCAAACACGGGATCACCCTTGGATGGAGGAGGATCCCCTAGGATTTCAACAAGCAAACTGTGTTTCAAAATGGTTCCCTGTTTAAAGAATACTTCATCTATTTCCCTTCTTTCATTCATAAACATATCATTTTCATGGTCAAGCCAATATTGTTCTAAAGGATCATTAGGAGGCACGGCAATGGAAGCGAGACCAATATTTTCATCTTTACTAGGCAATTCCTCATCACGGGGTTGTCTACGAAATTTAGCAAAGTTAAGATCATGAGACATATCTTCCAAACCAATAGTAACAACATCCTTTTCGCAGTCTATCCTAGCATTAATAGTATTCAATAAGGGTCTACCAAATATGATGGGACAAAAGTTGTCTTGTGGGGAACCAAGAACAAGAAAATCAGCATGATATTTAACTTTCCCACACAAAACTTCAACATCTCTAACAATCCCAATTGTTGAAATAGTATCTCTATTGGCAAGCTTAATTGTAACATAAATTTCTTCTATCTCAGTAGGTGCAATATCATGCATAATTTCTTTATATAAGGAATGAGGTATTGCACTTGCACAAGCACCCATATCACACAAGCCATGATAACAATGATCTCCTATTTTAACAGAAATAACACGCATGCCTACAACAGATCTATGTTTAGTTTTAGTATCGGGTCTAGCAATTCTAGCAGCTTCATCACAGAAGTAAATAACATGCCCATCAATATTATCGGCCAAGAGATCTTTAACCATAGCAATACTAGGTTCAACTTTAATTTTCTCAGGGGGTTTGGGTGTCCTAATATTACTTTCGTTGACAACAGTTGAGGCTTTAGCATGATCCTTTATTCTAACAGAAAAGGTGGTTTCTCAACATAAGCAGTTGGAACAATAGGATCATTATAAGCGGTAGTCTTTTCTTCAACTTTAATAGGTGCAACTACTTTTACTTCAATGGGAGGATTATATTTAAACCACTTCTCCTTAGGGAGATCAACATGTGTAGCAAAGGATTCACAGAAAGAAGCTACTATCTCAGAGTCAAGTCCATATTTAGTGCTAAATTCACGGAAAACATCGGTATCCATAAAAGATTTAACACAATCAAACTTAGGTGTTATACCAGACTCCTTACCTTCGTCGAGATCCCAATCTTCAGTGTTGCGCTTAATTCTTTCCAATAAATTCCATTTCAGTTCAATAGTCTTCATCATAAAAGAACCAGTACAAGAAGTATCAAGCATGGAGCGATGATTGAGAGAAATCCGAGCATAAATTTTCTGAATAATAATTTCTCTTTAGAGCTCATGATTGGGGCCTGAATATAACATTGACTTAAGCCTCCACCAAGCTTGAGCAATGCTTTCTCCTTCGCGAGGTGAAAAATTATATATATAATTACGATCATGATGAACAAGATGCATAGGATAAAACTTCTGATGAAATTCCTATTTCAATCGGTTGTAGTTCCATGATCCCATGTCATCACATAGCCTAAACCATGTCAATGCTTTTCCCTTCAAAGATAAAGAGAATACCTTCTTCTTGATAACATCATCGGGCATACCTGCAAGCTTAAATAATCCACAAACTTCATCCACATAGATTAGGTGTAAATCGGGATGTAATGTTCCATCTCATGTAAAAGGATTAGCTAGCAGTTTCTCTATCATACCGGAAGGAATTTCAAAGTAAAAAATTTCAGCAGGTTCAGTAGGTTGAGGAGCAAATCTTTGCTCTACTGGTCGGGGTGAAGATACCCCGAACAAGCCCCTCAAAGGATTACTTTCCATAGCAACGAGTGACAGTAAACTTCAGCACACTATATAAATTTTTCCTTACCAAATTCCACTTACCAACGGCACCTCACTCCCCGACAACGGCGCCAGAAAAGAGTCTTGATGACCCACAAGTATAGGGGATCTATCGTAGTCCTTTCGATAAGTAAGAGTGTCAAACCCAACGAGGAACAGAAGGAAATGACAAGCGGTTTTCAGTAAGGTATTCTCTGCAAGCACTGAAATTATCGGTAACAGATAATTTTGTGATAAGATAATTCGTAACGGGTAACAAGTAACAAGTGTAAATAAAGTGCAGCAAGGTGGCCCAGTACTTTTTGTAGCAAAGGACCTGGACAAACTCTTATATGAAGGAAAACGCTCCCGAGGACACATGGGAATTAGCGTCAAGCTAGTTTTCATCACGCTCATATGATTCGCGTTCGGTACTTTGATAATTTGATATGTGGGTGGACCGGTTCTGTCCTTCCTTGGACAAGCATGCCACTTATGATTAACTACTATTGCAAGCATCCGTAACTACAAAAGAAGTATTAAGGTAAACCTAACCATAGCATGAAACATATGGATCCAAATCAGCCCCTTACGAAGCAACGCATAAACTAGGGTTTAAGCTTCTGTCACTCTAGCAACCAATCATCTACTTATTACTTCCCAATGCCTTCCCCTAGGCCCAAACAATGGTGAAGTGTCATGTAGTCGACGTTCACATAACACCACTAGAGGAAAGACAACATACATCTCATCAAAATATCGAACGAATACCAAATTTGCATGACTACTTATAGCAAGACTTCTCCCATGTCCTCAGGAACAAATGTAACTACTCACAAAGCATATTCATGTTCATAATCCGAGGGGTATTAATATGCATAAAGGATCTGAACATATGATCTTCCACCGAATAAACCAACTAGCATCAACTACAAGGAGTAATCAACACTACTAGCAAACCACAGGTACCAATCTGAGGTTTTGGGACAAAGATTGGATACAAGAGATGAACTAGGGTTTGAGAGGAGATGGTGCTGGTGGAGATGTTGATGGAGATTGACCCCCTCCCAATGAGAGGATCGTTGGTGATGATGATGGTGATGATTTCCCCCTCCCGGAGGGATGTTTCCCCGGCAGAACAGCTCCGTTGGAGCCCTAGATTGGTTTCGCCAAGGTTCCGGCTCGTGGCGGCGGTTTTTCATCCCGCAAGCTTGCTTATGATTTTTTCCAGGGTAAAAGACTTCATATAGCAGAAGATGGACACCGGAGGCCTGCCAGGGGGCCCACGAGGCAGGGGGCGCGCCCCCCACCCTCGTGGATGGTCGGTGGCCCCCCTCTGGTACTTTCTTCGCTCAGTATTTTTTATTAATTCAAAAAATAACTTCCATGGAGTTTTAGGACTTTTTGAGTTGTGCAGAATAGGTCTCTAATATTTGCTCCTTTTCCAGCCCAGAATTCCAGCTGCCGGCATTCTCCCTCTTCATGTAAACCTTGTAAAATAAGAGAGAATAGGCATAAGTATTGTGACATAATGTGTAATAACAGCCCATAATGCGATAAATATCGATATAAAAGCATGATGCAAAATGGACGTATCACTACGCCATAAAACTGGTTACCCCAAAATGTAACCCAGGGGCGGCCAGCTCGATCACTTTTGGTCGCAAGGACCACCCAACCAGTATCCGTCACGGAGGTTCGGCAGCTATGGTCCTCGATCCAATTATCGGCGGATTCCATCTCACGCGTGTCCTTATGGACAGCGCTAGTGATATCAATCTCCTCTATCAAGAAACTGCCCACAAGATGGGCATTGACCCTTCATGGATCAAGCCCACCATAACTGCCTTCAAGGGAATAATACCGGGCGTCACATCTCGCTGCACAGGCTCAACCATACTGAAAGTCGTCTTCGGTTCGCCGGACAACTTCCGAAGCGAGAACTTGATCTTCTATATTGTCCCGTTCCGCAGTGGCGACCATGCACTGCTCGGGCGAACCGCTTTTGCTCGTTTCAATGTGGTCCCACACTACGCCAATCTAAGGATTAAGATGCCCGGTCCATGCGGCATCATAACGATCAACGGAAACACAGAACGCTCCCTCCGCACTGAGGGGCACACTGCGGCAATCACAGCCGAAGTACACAACGACCCCCTCAAGCCGCATACCTCATCGTCATTAAACCGCCGGCCTCTACTACACAGGACAAGTCAATTCCAGAGCTGGATTAGCAGTTCCGCCTCCGTCGTTCGACTCCAATACCTGCGGAGTTTGCACCGCGCATGCACAATTACGCACTCAAAATGCCTTGGTCATCGGCGGAGGCACAATACGGACAGGCCTACAAAGCGGTTCGTCCGTGTCGGATCTGGGGTTCCGGCAAAACCCTTAAGGTTCGAACTCTGGGGTGCGCCCGACGTCTTTCCCTCCTACCGATCCACACCCTAGCTCGCTAAGGTCTTGCGGACGAACTCGACGAACTCACAACATAGAAAGACACGAGATTTATACTGGTTCGGGCCACCGTTGTGGTGTAATACCCTACTCCAGTGTGATGGTGGTGGATTGCCTCTTGGGCTAATGATGAACAGTACAAGGGGAAGAACAGCCTCCTGAGGTTGAGGTGTTCTTGTGCTCTGCGGACTTGTGTGGTGAGGACTTGATCAGTTCAAGATGAGCTGCCCCCACGGTGGTGGCTAGTTCTACTTATATAGGCCTTGGTCCTCTTCTCAAATATTGAGCGGGAAGGGAGCCAACAACGGAGGGCAAATTTGAAAGGGGACAGCTAGTACAAGCTATCCTGACAAAAGTGGTCTTCGCGTGCAAAAGACTCTAGTGGTGACGCCGTCTTGGGCTCCATGGTGACCTTCGTTTTGCCATCCTGCTGGTCTTGGTCTCCTTGCACCGATATGGAAACCTTTTCATGATGCCTCGGTACTCCGCGCCTGCGCCTGCTTCTTTAGCACCAAAGAGGAAACAAGGACGCTGCGCGCGCTGGCGCCTGCCTGGTGCCCGCCTGGTGTCGATCGTCATGGCTCACATCACAGGAGCCTCGCGAGGTTTGCCCCGCCTTGATATCTCCACTCCTCGTGAGCCTGCCTGGAGTGGCCACTCCTGAGGAGGTCTTGCATCGTCCGCCTTGCGAGGCTTGGCCCCTCGCGAGGGTCTTGAATGCCTTGTTGATGAAGATGGGTCGTACAGGCCTGCTACCATAGCCACACCGCGGGCCGCAGGCAGGCAAGTCTGGGGAACCCCCTTCCCAGAACGCCGACAGTAGCCCCCGGGCCCAAGGCGCGCTCGGGCTTGGCTTCGAAGCGAAGTCAAAGGTCAAGCACGGAGCGCCGCGGGCCCCAAAAGCCTGCAGCCTCGGTTGACGCGTGGCGGTTGATTGGACGTGGGTGTCTCCACTTCCCCACGCTGCCTCGGCAACTGTTCGATTTGACAAGTCCCTGCGACATGCAAGGAAAACCATCATTACCTGCGATCGTGGGAGGCGCCGGTTGGCCTCCTTCCGCTATAAATGGGGAGGGGGCGGAGCCCCCGTCGCCCATCTCTCCTAGGTTCACTTGCTCCTTCCTCCTTGCTCCGGCTAGCAACAATGGCGCCCATCCGAAGGTTCTCCGCTGAAGAGAATGGAAAGGCCCCTCGCGATGATCCGGGGCCCATTCCGCCGAAGAAGAGGCCGGTTCACCGCCGCGATGAATCAGCGATGCAGGTGCTGACGTGGCCTTGGTGCGAGCGGCCTCCTCCAGGGTACCCGCTACCCTTGTACGCCCGAGCCGAAGGCTCAGGAGGGTGAAGCAACGAGCGGCGCCGCCCGCGCCGCGCCCGTGGTCGCCGCGCGATGGCGATGCGTGCCGTTGCACCTGGAATCCACGCCGTGGATTCCTCGCGCGAGCTTGTGCTTTGGTCGCCGATGCCTCCAAGCTCCTGGATCCGCTTCCCGCGGTTCTTCTCCGACGTGATGCCGCCGAGGGGGCCTCTCGAGCTCTGGCTGCAGCATGCCGACTGCGACGCTCTGGTGACCGGAGCAGAGATCGAAGCGGTCCCCACTGGCAAGATCTTCATGACTCGCGGCTAGGGCGAGGTTGCGCGAGTTTGCCGCGTGGAGGGCGCCCTCACGATCCACTTCGAGTACGATGGCGCCTCCACGCTCTTCTTCAAGGTCTTCGACGCGGAAGGCCACCGCCTGGAGTGTTGCCCTGGAGGGGAGCGCCAGGCTGACGCGCGCTCCGCTCGTGGCTACTCCAGCAGCAGCAGCCTCTGGGAGTCTAGCAATTCTCCTGAGCTATACGAGACTCCGGAGACGCGCGACGACAGCTACGTGCCCCCAAGCTCCCGCCATGCTCGGAGCAGGGCTGCAACGTCTGGCCGCCGCCGTCGCTGATCTGGATGAGGTTGGCGCCGGCCTCTCGTGGCCCACTGTTGATGATGGCGTCTGCCACGGGAGGGTGTAGGTAGGATTCCTCTTAGTTCTCGTCTTTTGTTCCATACAAAGAATTATGAAGTACCCCGTGGGGGTGTGTAAAGGGTCTGTAATGTCTTTTGCGCATGTCTTCCTTGTTATGAAAATTTGTGAACGCATGTCCTGTTAAGGCTCGGTCTCCCCTTTGCATCCTCACGATAGCTTGTCGCTCTACGCTGACAGGTCCCGGTCCCCAGGCAGGCTACAGCTGTCGTTGCTATGCCAGGTCGCGTGCCGTGGTCAAGGCCAGGAGGTGTGCGGCCCGAGGTCCAGTAAGAGCCCCTGAGGCGCGATGCTCAGGAGGCCCCCTTTAGCGCTCAAGCTGCCATGTTAAGGAAAGAAAGGGATGCGACGTGGCCGCAACAGGGATGCGACGAGCGTAATGCTCAGGTTCCAGCAACTTAGTTGTTCCGAGCTCGTGACTTATCTTAGCAGTTTGGGGTCGATTCTCCGTGTTGCGCCAGACCTGTGCGCAATCATCCGAAACGTAGCTAGGATAGGCCCGTACGGGTCCTCCCCCTTCCAATGCTTTCCTTCGTGCTCTACGTCCTCAGGTCCCGGCCCTCGAGCAAGCTCAGCCGCCGCTGGTATGCCAGGTCGCGATGCCGTGGACAAGGCCAGGGGGTGAGGGCTGGAGAGCCAGTAAGAGCTCCTGAGTCGCGATGCTCAGGAGCCCCCCTTTTAACGTGCAAGCGGATTACATGGAAGAGGCGGGAGCTCGCGGTGCTGCCTGATGCTACCCTCGTGATATTCCTGCGAGCCAGCACACGGAGAAAAACGGTTTTGCCGTTATGGTTGCCAGCCTGCCGCTGGTTGTTCCGTGAAGAGGTGAGGGCACTGGGGGCCTGGTGAGGTGACGTACGCGGTGCGCGCCGCGAGTCAGAGCTCGACCGCTCAGGTTTGTCGACGTGGCAGGGACGGACCCATGCACCAGCGCCGTGCCGGTGTGAAGAGGCCCCGTGGGAGGCGACGATCGAGCAGGCGGTAATCATAGGCAGATTAAGCATGGAAGACAAATCAGCAGGGGTAAATGCAGAAAGGCACGTGCCACTGGGTCAGGCCCGAGCGGCTTGGGGATGATGCAGCCCGAGGGGCGCCCCCAACAGGGTAAACTAAAGACATAAGCAAAAGGGATACATGCCACAGGGACGGACCCACGCGGCCTGGGAATAATGCAGCCCGTGGGGCGCTCCCAGCTAAATGAATTTAGAAAATGTCACCTGGTTTTGTTGACGATGGAGAGTTGGTGCAACTGAAGGCGTGCCGCGAAGGTGTAGCTCCTGGGGCCTTGGGATGCTCTGGGGACTCAGGTGGTTCCCTGAGGACCATCTCCATTTCAGCCAGGACAGCGTGATGCCTGGCCTCCTGGGCCGCGAGGACACGCCGCATGTTGCGCTGATAGGCTGACGCCACGCTCGGAAAGCCGAAGGGCATGCGAACGTAGCTATGCGGTGGACCCTCGCAACAGCCCACGTGCGAAGGCCAGAAAGGCTCCTGAGATGCGGCCCTGTTGAGCCCTGCAACGTCAATGCAGACGCGCAGCCCGGCATCCTCGCCTGGATGGGGAGCTGCGCCTGGTGAGCGGCGGTCGCCACGCATGGCCCTTGCGTCTTGCAGTTCCTGAGTGGTCTTGGTGATGAACTCCTGAGCGGTGGGCACTCCTTGCCCTGTGTTCTCCTGAGGGAAACGTGTGGCGAAGCACGCCTCCAAGTGGTGCCCAAGCGCCTCCCTCGTGAGGTTGGCAAGGTCTGAGGCCCTCCAGAAGAGAGCCCCCAAGCCCTGCCCGAGGAGGGCGCCGGGCGCGCCTTCCTATGCAATGGAGGGAGGCGCCCCTGGAGCAGGCGCTGATCCTAATGAGGCTCCAGCTGCTTCGCCACCCTCCGGAGGTCCTGCATGGCACATCCGCTTCTTCTTCTTGGGGAGGGCCTCAGGAGGGCCCTCACTCTTGCTGTCGGGGTCGTCGATTTCTGCGGCTTGAAAGGCGCGCTCGAGGGAGCACACTGCATCTCTATCTTCACATGGGACTGTGATGATTCCGCCGCTTCCTGGCATCTTGAGGACATTGTAGCCGTGGTGTGTCACCGCCATGAACTCGGCCAGGGCCGGAGATCCGAGGATGGCGTTGTATGGAAGACAGATGTGCGCGACGTCGAAGTCGATGAGCTCGGTGCAGTAGTTCTTGCGTTCTCCAAAGGTGACAGGGAGGGGGACCTGCCCTATTGGTGTGGTGGAACCATCGGTCACTCCTGAGAAAGGCTTGGTAGGCTGAAGCTGCCATATGGCACTTGGAGGTTGTCGAATGTGTCCAAACAGGACGTTGAGCCCTGCGCCGCCGTCGATGAGGGTCTTGGTAACTTGCACGTTGCTGATGACTGGTGAACAAAGCATCGGGAGGGCGCCAGCGGTGGCTGCACACTTGAGCTGATCTACCGAGTTGAAGGTGATGGCGCACAGGGACCACGTGAGCGGGCGCGTGGCCTCGATCTTGGGGAGGACTGCATTCACCTCACGAGCGAACTGTTTGAAGATACGCTGCGAGGTTGGGGCTTGAGCGCCGCCCAAGATGCAGGCGATTGCACGCGGCTCTTGGAATCCCCTAGCCCCCTCGTCTTGATGGTGGTCTTCGTTCCTTCTTGGTGGTGGCGGCAGTGGGGGAAGACCGGCATTGCCCTAAGTACGATCCTCACGAGGCTGGTCCCTCCAGGCGCCCTCACGAGGATGATCTTGCCAGCGATCCTCATGAGGCCTGTCGCGCCATTCCTGGCGCGGGCCACGGTCGTCCCACCGTCCGCCTCCACGTCCTCTTCCTCGGCCGTAGCCTCGGTCACTGCACTCCAGGCGTCGACCGAAGCGTCCTTCGCGAATGGCTCTGAGCTCTTGACAGTCACTGGTGTTGTGGGTGTTCAGGTTGTGGAAGGCGCAGAACGGCCGGTTGTTCTTGGATGACTCGGGCTGGTCCCTGCCTCGCTTGGTGTCGGGCTCCGCTGCGAGCACAGGTGCTTCCTTGCGCTTCACGTCCTTGGCCCTGGCCTTCTTCTCCTCTGCGCCCGCAGGTGGCAGCTAGAAGAGGGAGAGGCGCCCCTCCTCGGCCCTTGCGCACTTGGTCGCTAGGTTGAACAGCTCCTGAGATGTGCACAGCTCCTCGTGGATAGAGAGCTCCTCCTTCATCTTGATGTCGCGGACGCCATCAGAGAACGCGGACATGATGGCCTCGTCCGTGACCTTGGGGATCTTGAGGCGAGTGTTGTTGAAGCACTGGATGTACTTCTGGAGGGTCTCTCCTGGTTGTTGTTTGATGCGACGCAGGTCACCCGCGGCCGGCGGGCGGTCGCGAGTGCCCTGGAAGTTGGCGACGAAGCGGTCGCGCATCTCATCCCAGGAACAGATCGAGCTCGGTGACAGGTTCAGGAGCCAAGAGCGGGCACCATCCTTGAGGAGCCATGGGAAACTAGTTCGCCATGACTTTCTCGTCTCCGTTGGTTTCTTCGATGCTCAACTCGTAGAGCTGCAGGAACTCCGCGGGGTCGGCGGTGCCGTCGTAGCGAGGAGGCAGATCCGGCTTGAACTTGCCCGGCCAGGCGACGCTACACAACTCGAGGGTGAAGGCGCGGCAGCCGACCATGGTCGCCGGGGCCCGTCTCGGAGGTGGAGCTTGGTCTTGATGAGGTCCGCGTGCCGCCACCGCGGGCAGCGCACGGTCTTGGCGAGGCGGCCCGGGGAGCGCAGGTGCAGCCTGTCGCGGCCGAGGGATTTCTTGGCAGCTTCTCTCCACGCACGGGCACCAGGCGTGGTGGGTCACGTCATGGGGCTGCGCGCCTTGGCGCCAAGACACAGTCTTGGGGCAGAGGTGGTGGAGGCACTCCATGAGCCAGTTCGCCCGTGGCTGACGGAGGGTGTGGCAGAGAGAGGGACGGTGTCGGGGAGGCCCCGGCGGCACGGACGAGCTCGGTGACGCGGTCGAGCCAATCCTCGTAGAGGTCGTCGATCGAGCGGTAGCGCAGGAGCTCGTTCGCCATCAGGAGCGCGGCCTGCGCGTCCATGGGAGCGACACGTGCATGGGACGAGGAACCGGCCGGGGTCAGCGATGGAGTGGCGGTGCGGCCGTCCTGCCGAACCGATGGGTGCAGCGAGGACGCTTGCTGCTCATTCCCCGCCGGGCCGGTGGCTGCGTTGGCGGCAGGAGACGGAGAACGACGAGGTGGGCCGCCGACGGGAGCCGTCTGAGCAACGCGGGCGGTGAGGGCAGCCCGACGCTCAGCCCGAGAGCGGCGAGCGTCCGCCATGGAGACAACGGAGCGACGGAGCGATGAATCAACGGAAGGGAAGCTACGACGCACCCCTACCTGGCGCGCCAAATGTCGGATCTGGGGTTCCAGCAAAACCCTTAAGGTTCGAACTCTGGGGTGCGCGCGAAGTCTTTCCCTCCTACCGATCCACACCCTAGCTCGCTAAGGTCTCGCGGACGAACTCGACGAACTCACAACATAGAAAGACATGACTTTTATACTGGTTCGGGCCACCGTTGTGGTGTAATACCCTACTCCAGTGTGATGGTGGTGGATTGCCTCTTGGGCTGATGATGAATAGTACAAGGGGAAGAACAGCCTCCTGAGGTTGAGGTGTTCTTGTGCTCTGCGGACTTGTGTGGTGAGGACTTGATCAGTTCAAGATGAGCTGCCCCCACGGTGGTGGCTAATTCTACTTATATAGGCCCTGGTCCTCTTCCAAAATATTGAGCGGGAAGGGAGCCAATGACGGCGGGCAAATTTGAAAGGGGACAGCTAGTACAAGCTATCCTGACAAAAGCGGTCTTTGCCTGCAAAAGGCTCTGGCGGTGACGCCGTCTTAGGCTCCATGGTGACCTCCGTTTTGCCGTCCTGCTGGTCTTGGTCTCGTTGCACCGATATGGAAACCTTTGCCTGATGCCTCGGTACTCCACGCCTGTGCCTGCTTCCTTAGCACCAAAGAGGAAACAAGGACGCTGCGTGCGCTGGCGCCTGCCTGGCACCCGCCTGGTGTCGATCGTCATGGCTCACGTCACAGGAGCCTCGCGAGGTTTGCCCCGCCTTGATATCTCCGCTCCTCGCGAGCCCGCCTGGCGTGGCCGCTCCTGAGGAGGTCTTGCGTCATCCGCCTCGTGAGGCTTGGCCCCTCGCGAGGGTCTTGAATGCCTTGTTGATGAAGATGGGCCATAGAGGCCCGCTAGCATAGCCACGCCACGGGCCGCAGGCAGGCAAGTCTGGGGACCCCCGTTCCCAGAACGCCGACAGTCCGGACTTTAGCTTTTTCTCTTTTCTAACTATTTTATTATCTTTTGCCATAGGTGAATCAAAACCCGCTCGAACTACAAGGATTCTTTCCGAGTCTGGTTTCGCACAAATAGCCGAAGATTAATCCTTCCCAAGGAATCCTTTTCACTGAGGCAAAGGCAGCGCAGACGTGCGGCAGGAAGTTCAAAAGATTTTTTGTTGACCAAACACTCTATTTGACACCTGTACTAATCCTTTTTTTCCTCAACCTTCGACCCCTGGCATGTAAAATGTCCTGGGCAATGGTGTTATAGTCTGAAAAGATCGCGTTCAACGTATCAATCAGATTCTTGTGAATACAATCCGTACTCAGTATTTGCTTTTCCGCATAAAACTGTTTTCTGCCTCTTCGGTTGTTTCACGCACACACCTCGGCACAAATTGCCAGGGGCTCGGTACGGCAACATATGGGTTGCCACAAAAAGTCCAAACAGCTCTATAGCATACTTCGGCGTCACGAGTTTGGCATTATATGCATCAGCTCCGAATCATGTCTTTGGTCAATAGTTGGGTTGCCCGACTCCTATGCTTACTACCTTACGTTCCGTCTTATCGGCTAGGGTAGTAAAGGGAGAACTACTGCGATTGTCTTTCTGGTTCACTTGGTTAAGCACCTCAGTAGAGAAAGCCGAAAACTGACTGTCATGCTGCGGGGAGAGCTGGTCAACCACTCGGCGACTTATTAGAATCTTTTGCGATTCCTTTCGTATTACACGAAGGACTGTTTTTCTGGTCAACTATGTAACGCAACCGTATTCGGATAACTGCGTACATACTAGGGGCTACATCGTAGACCCACCATAAAACTCCTATGGCTAAGTGAAGGTGTTAAAGCCCTATAGTCCGATTGCCTAGTTCGCCGCACCGACACCTCCGTTCCGGACCAAGACGTTGGGTTAAGAGCGATCAGGTGCTATTCTGAACACCCCCGTATTATATGTGAGGGGGCTGAAGCCGACGACTGGCAAACTTTCATATTATAAGAAAACGGCCGCACAGGAGGAAATAAATTTTAGACAAAGGTATAAATCTAACACAGCCTTAATGTTTCAAAATCTTATTCTTACAATTTCGGTACTTCTATTCGAACATAATATCCTTCGAGCATTGACCCTCTATCAAGCGGGCGCCATCTGGGACGTCTTCCAAATAATGCTCCAGCGTGCGATGGTCCCTGCCTCGGGGCAGACCCTGGGTTGCAACATCGATGGCCTTCATCTTTGCCCAGTACATCTTGACGCGGGCGGCCATCCGGGCACCTTCTATGCACACCGACCGCTTGACGGCGTCAATACGCGGCACTGCATCGACAAGCCGCTGCACCAAACCGAAATAACTGTTTGCAACGGGTTTGGATGGCCATAGCTGGACCACGACGTCCTTCATGGCAGCTTCGGACATCTTGTGGAGCTCGGCCCACTGAGCCATCTGTCTGTTCAGCAACCCCGGACACCATGACACGTTGAATTACGACCAGAAAAGCCTCTCCGTAGCGCATCCTTCCTGTGCTTGGAAGAATTGCGCCGCATTGTTGACACTCTTCGGTAGATCCAAGAACGCATCTGGAGAACTCCATATTTGATTCAGCTGAGCATACTTTGGGTCACCGAACTTGATTTGTAAAAGAAATGGCTTACCAGCCGCTATCTCTCCAGCTTGACGGATCTCCTCTCGAGCCGCTCTAGACTCTGACCGTGCTTCCTTCGCCTCTTGTAAGGCCTTGTCGAGTTCGACTTGTTGGGGAACGTAGTAATTTCAAAAAATTTCCTATGCACACGCAAGATCACGGTGATGCATAGCAACGAGAGGGGAGAGTGTTGTCCACGTACCCTCGTAGACTGAAAGCGGAAGCGTTAGCACACCGCGGTTGATGTATTCGTACGTCTTCACGATCCGACCGATCCAAGTACCGAACGTACGACACCTCTGAATTCAGCACACGTTCAGCTCGATGACATCCCGCGAACTCCGATCCAGCAGAGCTTCACGGGAGAGTTCCGTCAGCACGACGGCGTGATGACGGTGATGATGTTGCTACCGACGCAGGGCTTCGCCTAAGCACCGCTATGATATGACCGAGGTGGAATATGGTGGAGGGGGGCACCGCACACGGCTAAGAGATCAAGAGATTAATTGTTGTGTCTATGAGGTGCCCCCTGGCCACGTATATAAAGGAGTGGAGGAGGGGGGAGAGGGCCGGCCCCTATGGCGTGCCCTGGAGGAGTCCTACTCCCACCGGGAGTAGGTTTCCCCCCTTCCAAGTAGTAGGAGTAGGAGTCAAGGAAAGGGAAGAGAGAAGAGAAGGAAGGAGGGGGCGCAGCTCCTCCCCCTAGTCCAATTCGGACTAGGCCTTGGGGGGCACGCGGCCTGTCTCTCTCTCTTTCCCCTAAAGCCCAATAAGGCCCATATACTCCCCGCGAATTCCCGTAACTCTCTGGTACTCCGATAAATACCCGAACCACTCATAACCTTTCCGATGTCCGAATATAGTTGTCCAATATATCGATCTTTACGTCTCGACCATTTCGAGACTCCTCGTCATGTCCCCGATCTCTTCCGGGATTCCGAACTACCTTCGGTACATCAAAACACATAAACTCATAATACCGATCGTCACCGAACTTTAAGCGTGCGGACCCTACGGGTTCGAGAACTATGTAGACATGACCGAGACTCATTTCCGGTCAATAACCAATAGCCGAACCTGGATGCTCATATTGGCTCCCACATATTCTACAAAGATCTTTATCGGTCAAACCGCATAACAACATACGTTGTTCCCTTTGTCATCGGTATGTTACTTGCCCGAGATTCGATCGTCGGTATCTCAATACCTAGTTCAATCTCGTTACCGGCAAGTCTCTTTACTCGTTCTGTAATGCATCATCCCGTAACTAACTCATTAGTAACAATGCTTGCAAGGCTTATAGTGATGTGCATTACCGAGTGGGCCTAGAGATACCTCTCCGACAATCGGAGTGACAAATCCTAATCTCGAAATACGCCAACTCAACAAGTACCTTCGGAGACACCTGTAGAGCACCTTTATAATCACCCAGTTACATTGTGACCTTTGGTAGCACACAAAGTGTTCCTCCGGTAAACGGGAGTTGCATAATCTCATAGTGATAGGAACATGTATAAGTCATGCAGAAAGCAATAGCAACATACTAAACGATCAAGTGCTAAGCTAACGGAATGGGTCAAGTCAATCGCATCATTCTCCTAATGATGTGATCCCGTTAATCAAATGACAACTCATGTCTATGGCTAGGAAACATAACCATCTTCGATTAACGAGCTAGTCAAGTAGAGGCATACTAGTGACACTCTGTTTATCTATGTATTCACACATGTATCATGTTTCCTGTTAATACAATTTTAGCATGAATAATAAACATTTATCATGATATGAGGAAATAAATAATAACTTTATTATTGCCTCTAGGGCATATTTCCTTCAGTCTCCCACTTGCACTAGAGTCAATAATCTAGAGCACATCGCCATGTGATTTAACGCCAATAGTTCACATCACCATGTGATTAACACCCATAGTTCACATCGTCATGTGACCAATACCCAAAGGGTTTACTAGAGTCAATAATCTAGTTCACATCGCTATGTGATTAACACCCAAAGAGTACTAAGGTGTGATCATGTTTTGCTTGTGCGAGAAGTTTAGTCAACGGGTCTACCATATTCAGATCCGTATGTATTTTGCAAATTTCTATGTCTACAATGCTCTGCACGGAGCTACTTTAGCTAATTGCTCCCACTTTCAATATGTATCCAGATTAAGACTTAGAGTCATCTGGATCTATGCCAAAACTTGTATCGACATAACCCTTTACGACGAACCTTTTGTCACCTCCATAATCGAGAAACATATCCTTATTCCACTAAGGATAATTTTGACCGCTGTTCAATGATCTACTCCTAGATCACTATTGTACTCCCTTGCCAAAATTAGTGTAGGGTATACAATAGATCTGGTACACAGCATGGCATACATTATAGAACATATGGCTGAGGCATAGGGAATGACTTTCATTCCCTTTCTATCTTCTGCCATGATCCGGCTTTGAGTCTTACTCAATTTCACACCTTGTAACACAGGCAAGAATTCTTTCTTCGACTGTTCCATTTTGAATTACTTCAAAATCTTGTCAAGGTATGTACTCATTGAAAAAACTTATCAAGCGTCTTGATCTATCTCTATAGATCTTGATGCTCAATATGTAAGCAGCTTTACCGAGGTCTTTCTTTGAAAAACTCCTTTCAAACACTCCTTTATGCTTTGCAGAATAATTCTACATTATTTCCGATCAACAATATGTCATTAACATATACTTATCAGAAATGTTGTAGTGCTCCCACTCACTTTCTTGTAAATACATGCTTCACCGCAAGTCTGTATAAAACTATATGCTTTGATCAATTTATCAAAGCGTATATTCCAACTCTGAGATGCTTGCACCAGTCCATAGATGGATCGCTGGAGCTTGCATATTTTGTTAGCACCTTTAGGATTGACAAAACCTTCTTGTTGCATCATATACAACTCTTCTTTAATAAATCCATTAAGGAATGCAGTTTTGTTTATCCATTTGCCAGATTTCATAAAATGTGGCAATTGCTAACATGATTCAGACAGACTTAAGCATAGATACGAGTTTGAAACTCTCATCGTAGTCAACACCTTGAACTTGTCGAAAACCTTTTTGTGACAATTCTAGCTTTGTAGATAGTAACACTACTATCAGCGTCCGTCTTCCTCTTGAAGATCCATTTAATCTCAATGGCTCACCAATCATCGGGCAAGTCAATCAAAGTCCATACTTTGTTCTCATACATGCATCCCATCTCAGATTTCATGGCCTCAAGCCATTTTGCGGAATCTGGGCTCATCATCGCTTCCTCATAGTTCGTAGGTTCATCATGGTCAAGTAACATGACCTCCAGAACAGGATTACTGTACCACTCTGGTGCGGATCTTACTTTGGTTGACCTACGAGGTTCGGTAGTAACTTGATCTAAAGTTACATGATCATCGTCATTAGCTTCATCACTAATTGGTGTAGGAGTCACAGGAACAGATTTCTGTGATGAACTACTTTCCAATAAGGGAGCAGGTATAGTTACCTCATCAAGTTTTACTTTCCTCCCACTCACTTCTTTCGAGAGAAACTCCTTCTCTAGAAAGGATCCATTCTTAGCAACGAATATCTTGCCTTCGGATCTGTGATAGAAGGTGCACCCAACAGTCTCCTTTGGGTATCCTATGAAGACATATTTCTCCGATTTGGGTTTGAGCTTATCAGGATGAAACTTTTTCACATAAGCATCGCAACCCCAAACTTTAAGAAACAACAACTTTGGTTTCTTGCCAGACCACAGTTCATATGGTGTCGTCTCAACGGATTTAGATGGTGCCCTCTTTAACGTGAATGCAGCTGTCTCTAATGCATAATCCCAAAACGATAGTGGTAAATTGGTAAGAGACATCATAGATTGCACCATATCTAATAAAGTACGGTTATGACGTTCGGACACACCATTATGCTGTGGTGTTCCAGGTGGCATGAGTTTGTGAAACTATTTCACATTGTTTTAATTGAAGACCAAACTCATAACTCAAATATTCGTCTCTGCCATCAGATCGTAGAAACTTTATTTTCTTGTTATGATGATTCTCCACTTCACTCTGAAATTCTTTGAACTTTTCAAATGTTTCAGACTTGTGCTCATTAAATAGATATACTCATATCTGCTCAAATCATCTGTGAAGGTCGGAAAATAACGATACCCGTCACGAGCATCAACAATTATTGGACCGCACACATCGGTATGTATTATTTCCAACAAGTCAGTAGCTCATTCCATTGTTCCGAAGAACGGAGTTTTAGGTATCTTGCCCAAAAGGCACGGTTCGCAAGCATCAAATGATTCATAACCAAGTGATTCCAAAAGTCCATCTTTATGGAGTTTCTTCATGCGCTTTACACCGATATGACCCAAACGGCAGTGCCACAAATAAGTTGCACTATCATTATCAACTTTGCATCTTTTGGCATCAATATTATGAATATGTGTATCACTAAGATCGAGATCCAACAAACTATTTTCATTGGGTGTATGACCATCGAAGGTTTTATTCATGTAAACAGAACAACAATTATTCTCTGACTTTAAATGAATAACCGTATTGCAATAAACATGATCAAATCATATTCATGCTCAACGCAAACACCAAATAACACATATTTAGGTTCAACACTAGTCCCGAAAGTATAGGGAGTGTGCGATGATGATCATATCAATCTTGGAACTATTTCCAACACACATCGTCACCCCGCCCTTAACTAGTTTCTCTTCATTCTGCAACTCCCGTTTCGAGTTACTACTCTTAGCAATTGAACAAGTATCAAATGCCGAGGGGTTGCTATAGACACCAGTAAAGTACACATCAATAACATGTATATCCAATATACCTTTGTTCACTTTGCCTTCCTTCTTATTCGCCAAGTATCTAGGGGCAGTTCCACTTCCAGTGACCAGTCCCTTTGCAGTAGAAGCACTTTAGTCTCAGGCTTAGGTCTAGACTTGGGCTTCTTCACTTGAGCAGGAACTTGCTTGCCGTTCTTCTTGAAGTTCCCCTTCTTCCCTTTGCCCTTTTCTTGAAACTAGTGGTCTTGTCAACCATCAACACTTGATGTTTTTCTTGATTTCTACCTTCATCGATTTTAGCATCACGAAGAGCTTGGGAATCGTTTCCGTTATCCCTTGCATATTATAGTTCATCACAAAGTTCAAGTAACTTGGTGATAGTGACTAGATAACTCTGTCAATCACTATCTTATCTGGAAGATTAACTCCCACTTGATTCAAGTGATTGTAGTACTTAGACATTCTGAGCACATGCTCACTAGAGGAGCAATTCTCCTCCATCTTGTAGGCAAAGTACTGTCAGAGGTCTCATACCTCTCGACACGGGCATGAGTATCAAATACCAAGTTCAACTCTTGGAACATCTTATATGCTCCGTGGAGTTCAAAACATTTTTGAAGTCCCGGTTCTAAGCCGTAAAGCATGGTGCACTAAACTATCAAGTAGTCATCATACCGAGCTTTTGTCAAAACGTTCATAACATCTGCATCTGCTCCTGCAATAGGTCTGTCACCTAGTGGTGCATCAAGGACATAATTCTTCTGTGCATCAATGAGGATAATCCTCAGATCACGGATCCAATCCACATCATTGCTACTAACATCTTTCAACTTAGTTTTCTCTAGGAACATATCAAAAATAAAACAGGGGAGCTAAACGCGAGCTATTGATCTACAACATAGATATGCAAATACTACCAGGACTAAGTTCATGATAAATTAAAGTTCAATTAATCATATTACTTAAGAACTCCCACTTAGATAGACATCCCTCTAATCATCTAAGTGATCACGTGATCCAAATCAACTAAACCATGTTCGATCATCACGTGAGATGGAGTAGTTTTCAATGGTGAACATCACTATGTTGATCATATGTACTATATGATTCACGCTCGACCTTTCGGTCTCCAGTGTTCCGAGGCCATATCTGCATATGCTAGGCTCGTCAAGTTTAACCTGAGTATTCTGCGTGTGCAAAACTATCTTGCACCCGTTGTATTTGAACGTAGAGCTTATCACACCCGATCATCACGTGGTGTCTCAGCACAAAGAACTTTCGCAACGGTGCATACTCAGGGAGAACACTTATCCCTTGAAATTTAGTGAGAGATCATCTTACAATGCTACCGTCGATCTAAGCAAAATAAGATGCATAAAAGATAAACATCACATGCAATCAATATAAGTGATATGATATGGCCATCATCATCTTGTGCTTGTGATCTCCATCTCCGAAGCACCATCATGATCACCATCGTCACCGGTGCGACACCTTGATCTCCATCGTAGCATCGTTGTCGTCTCGCCAACTATTGCTTCTACGACTATCGCTACTGCTTCGTGATAAAGTAAAGCAATTACAGGGCGATTGCATTGCATACAATAAAGCGACAACCATATGGCTCCTGCCAGTTGCCGATAACTCGGTTACAAAACATGATCATCTCATACAATAAAATATAGCATCATGTCTTGACCATATCACATCACAACATGCCCTGCAAAAACAAGTTAGACGTCCTCTACTTTGTTGTTGCAAGTTTTACATGGCTGCTACGGGCTGAGCAAGAACCGTTCTTACCTACACATCAAAACCACAACGATAGTTCGTCAAGTTAGTGTTGTTTTAACCTTCTCAAGGACTGGGCGTAGTCACACTCGATTCAAATAAAGTTGGAGAAACTGACACCCGCCAGCCACCTATGTGCAAAGCATGTCGGTAGAACCAGTCTCGCGTAAGCGTACACGTAATGTCGGTCCAGGCCGCTTCATCCAACAATACCGCCGAACCAAAGTATGACATGCTGGTAAGCAGTATGACTTGTATCACCCACAACTCACTTGTGTTCTACTCGTGCATATAACATCTACGCATAAAACATAGTAATTTCAAAAAAAATCCTACGCACACGCAAGATCATGGTGATGCATAGCAACGAGAGGGCAGAGTGTTGTCCACGTATGTCGGATGTGGGGTTCCGGCAAACCCTTAAGGTTCGAACACTGGGGTGTGCGCGAAGTCTTTCCCTCCTACCGATCTACGCCCTAGCTCGCTAAAATCTCGCGGATGAACTCGACGAACTCGCAACATGGAGAGACACGAGATTTATACTGGTTCGGGCCACCGTTATGGTGTAATACCCTACTCCAGTGTGGTGGTGGATTGCCTCTTGGGCTGATGAAGAACAGTACAAGGGGAAGAACAGCCTCCTGAGGTTGAGGTGTTCTTGTGCTTGGTGACTTAGTGGGTGAGAGCTGGGTGAACTGCTCGATGCCCCTACTGTGGTGGCTAGCTCTAGTTATACATGCCCTGGTCCTCTTCCCAAATATTGAGTGGGAAGGGAGCCAAACACCGGCGGGCGAATTTGAAGGGGGATAGCTAGTACAAGCTATCCTGACAAAAGCGGTCTTCGCCTGCGGAAAGATCTGGCGGTGACGCCATCTGGGGCTCCATGATGACCTCCGTCTTGCCGTCCTTCTGGTCTTGGTCTCGTTGCACCGATATGGCAACCTTTGCCTAATGCCTCGGTACTCTCCGTCTGCGCTGGCCTCCTTAGCACCAAAGAGGAAACAAGGACGCTGCGCGCGCTAGCAGCCGCCTGGCGCCGATCGTCATGGCTCACGTCACGAGAGCCTCGTGAGGTTTGCCTCGCCTTGATATCTTCGCTCCTCGTGAGCCTGCCTGACTAGGCCACTCCTGAGGAGGTCTTGCGTCGTCCGCCTCACGAGGCTTGGCCCCTCGCGAGGGTCTTGGATGCTTTGCTGATGAAGATGGGCCGTACGGCCCGCTGGCTTAGCCACGTCGTGGGCCGCAAGCAGGCAAGTCTGGGGACTCCCGTTCCCAGAACGCCGACAGTAGCCCCCAGGCCCAAGGTGCGCTCGGGCTTGGCTTCGCGGCGAAGCCAAGGGTCAAGTTCGGAGCGCCGTGGGCCCCAAAAGCCCGTGGCCTCGATTGACGCGTGGCAGTTGATTGGACGTGGGCTTCTCCGCTTCCCCACGCTGCCTCGGAAACTGCTCGACTTGACACGTCCCTGCGACATGCAAGGAAAGCCATGATTACCTGCGATCGTGGGAGACGCCGGTTGGCCTTCTTCCGCTATAAATGGGGAGGGGCGGAGCCCCCGTCGCCCATCTCTTCCTGGCTCGCTTGCTTCTTCCTCCTTGCTCCACTGCTATCAACAATGGCGCCCATCAGAAGGTTTTCTACCGTAGAGAAGGGAAAGGCCCCTCGCGATGATCCTGGGCCACTTCCGCCAAAGAAGAGGTCGATCCATCGCCGCGACGAAGCGGCGATACAGGTGCTGACGAGGCCTTGGTGCGAGCGGCCTCCTCCAGGTTATCTGCTACCCCTGTATGCCCGAGCCGTGGGCCCAGGGGAACGGAGTGACGAGCAGCATCGTCCTCGCCGCGCCCTGGGTCGTCGCGCCACGGCGACACGCGCCATTGCCCCTGGGATCCATGCCACGGACTCCTCGCGCGAGCTTGTGCTGTGGGCGCCGATCCCTCCAAGCTCTTGGATCGGCTTCCCACGGTTCTTCTCCGATGCAATGCCGCCAAGGGGCCTCTCGAGCTCTGGTTGCAGCATGCTGACTGCGACACTGCGGCGATCGGAGCAGAGATCGAGGCGGTTCCCACCGGCAAGATCTTCATGACCCGCCGCTGGGGCGAGATCGCACGGGTCTGCCGTGCAAGGGGCACCCTCACGATCCACTTTGAGTTGGATGGCGCCTCCACGTTCTTCTTAAGGTCTTCGATGCGGAGGGCCGCCGCCTGGAGTGCTGCCCCAGAAAGGAGCGTCAGGCTAACGCGCGCTCCGCTCGTGGCCACTCCAACAGCAGCAGCCCTTGGGAGTCCAGTAGCTCTCCTGAGCTCTATGAGACTCCGGAGACAAGCGATGATAGCTACATGCTCCCGAGCCCTCGCCGCGCTCGGAGCAGAGCTGCAGCGTCCGGCCGTCGCCGCCGCTGATCTGGATGGGGTTGGCGCCGGCTTCCCGCGGCCCACTGTTGATGATGGCATCCGCCACGGGAGGGTGTAGATAGGATTCCCATTAGTTTTAGCTTTCGTTCCCTGCGAAGAATCATGAAGTACCCCGTGGGGGCATGTAAGGATCTGTAACGTCTTTTGTGCTTATCTTCCCTGTTATGAAAATTTGGTGAACGCATGCCCGTTAAGGCTCGGTCCCCCCTTTCTCTCCTCGCGACAACTTGTTGCTCTACGCTGACGAGTCCCGGTCCCCAGGCAGGGTACAGCCGTCGCTGGTATGCCAGGTCGCGTGCCGTGGTCAAGGCCAGGAGGTGTGCGGCCCGAGGTCCAATAAGAGCCCCTGAGGCGCGATGCTCAGGAGGTCCCCCTTAGCGCTCAAGCTGCCATGGTAAGGCAAGAAAGGGAGTTGACGTGGCCGCAACAGGGTTGCGGCAAAGCGAGGGTGACTTTTAGGCCCCAACATTCAGCCGATCTGAGAGCGGGACTTATCTTGTTGACTTCACGGCAATTCCTGATGGTGCGCTAGGCCCGCGCGCCAACTCGCGCGGCATAACTAGGCCGACCCATATGAGTTTCCCTCCCCTGTGCTCTCCTTAGAGCTCTACGTCCTCAGGTCCCGGCCCTCGAGGGAGCTCAGCCGCCTTTGGTATGCCAGGTCGCAATGTCGTGGTCAAGGCCAGGGGTGAGGGCTGGAGAGCCAGTAAGAGCTCCTGAGTCGCGATGCTCAGGAGCCCCCTTTTAACGCACAAGCAAATTGCACAAGAGAAAAGGAGACTCGCGGTGCCGCCTGCTATCCTTCCCATGGAATCCCTGTGAACAGGCACAAGAAGAAACACGGTTTGCCATTATAGCTGCCAGCCTGCCGCTGGTTGCTCTGGATGAAGTGAAGGCACCGAGGGCCTGGTGAGGTGACGTGCGCGGGGCGTGCCGCGAGCCAGAGCTCGACCGCTCAGATTTGTCGACGTGGCAGGGACGGACCCATGCACCAGCGCCGTGCCTGTGAGGAGGCCCCGTGGGGGGCGATGATTGAGCAGGTGATAGCCGTAGGCAGGTTAAGCATGGAAAGCAGATCAACTTAGGTAAATGCAGGAAGATACATGCCACCAGGTCCAGCCCGAGCGGCTTGGGGATGATGCAGCCCGAGGGGCGCCCCCAGCAAGGTAAGCTAAAGATATAAGCAAAAGGGATACATGCCACAGGGACGGACCCACGTGGCCTAGGAATAATGCAGCCCGAGGGGCGCTCCCAGCTAAACGAGCTTGGAAGATGTCACCTGGTTCTGTAGACGAAGTAGAGTTGGTGCAGCTGAGGGCGTGTGTCGAAGGGATGACTCTTCATGAGCCACCAGGGCCCTGAGCCTCGAGAGGCTCTGGGGGTTCGGGAGGTTCCCTGAAGACCGTCTCCATTTCCTCCAGGACGGCGTGGTACCTGGCCTCCTGAGCCGCCAGGACACGCCGCATGTTGCGCTGACAGGCTGACGCCACGCTCGGCAAGCCGAAGGGCATGCGAACGTAGCTGTGTGGCGGGCCCTCGCAGCGGCCCACACGCGAAGGCCAGAAGTGCTCCTGAGATGCGGCCCTGTTGAGCCCTGGGACGTCGATGCAGACACGCAGCCTAGCATCCTCGCCTGGATGCGGGGCTGCGCCTCGTGAGCGGCCGTCACCGCGCATGGCTCTTGCGTCTTGCAGCTCCTGAGTGGTCTTGGTGATGAACTCCTGAGTGGTGGGCACCCCTTGCCCTGCGCTCTCCTGAGGGACATGTGCCACGAAGCACGCCCCTAAGTGGTGCCCAAGCGCCTCCTTCGTGAGGTTGGCAAGGTCTGAGGCCCTCCAGAGGAGAGCCCCCGAGCCCTGCCCGAGGAGGGCGCCGGGTGCGCCTTCCTATGCGATGGAGGGAGGCGCCCCTGGGACGGACGCTGATCCTGATGAAGCCCCTGCCGCGACGCCATCCTCCTGAGGCCCTGTGCGGCGCAGCTGCTTCTTCTTGGGGATGCTCTCCGAAGGGCCCACACTTCTGCTGTCGGGGCCGTTGATTGCTACAGCTTGGAAGGCGCGCTCGAGGGAGCACACCGTGTCCCTCTCTTCACATGGGACCGTGATGATTCCTCCGCTTCCTGGCATCTTGAGGACGTTGTAGCCGTGATGGGTGACTGCCATGAACTTGGCCAGGGCCGGATACCCGAGGATGGCGTTGTACGGCAGGCGGATCTGCGCGACGTCAAAGTCGATGAGCTCGGTGCGGTAGTTCTTGCGCTCTCCGAAGGTGACAGGCAGGCGGACCTGCCCTATCGGTGTGGTGGAACCATCGGTCACTCCCGAGAAAGGCTTGGTAGGCCGGAGCTGCTCATATGGCACCTGGAGGTTGTCGAACGTGTCGACGGACAGGACGTTGAGCCCTGCGCCGCCGTCGATGTGGGTCTTGGTAACCTGCACGTTGCTGATGACTGGAGAGCACAACATCGGGAGGGCGCCAGCGGTGGCCGCGCACTTGAGCTGATCTGCCGAGTTGAAGGTGATGGCGCATTGGGACCACTTGAGCGGGCGCGTGGCCTCGAGCTTGGGGAGCACAACATTCACCTCGCGAGCAAACTGTTTGAAGATGCGCAGAGAGGCTGGGGCCTGGGCGCCGCCCAAGATGCATGCGATTGCACGCGGCTCCTGGAAGCCCCCAGCCCCCTCGTCCTGGTGGTGATCGTCGTTCCTTCTTGGTGGCGGCAGCGGGGGAAGACCGGTGTTGCTTTGGGGGCGATCCTCACGAGGCTGGTCCCTCCAGGCGCCCTCGCGAGGATGGTCCTACCAGCGGTCCTCACGAGGCCGGTCGTGCCACTCCTGGCGCGGGCCACGGTCGTCCCAGCGTCCGCCTCCACGTCCTCCTCCACGGCCATAGCCCCGGTCGCTACGCTCGGGGCGTCGACCGAAACGTCCTTCTCATATGGCTCTGAGCTCTTGACAGTCACTGGTGTTGTGGTGTTCAGGTTGTGGAAGGCGCAGAACGGTCGGCTGTTCTTGGATGATTCAGGCTGATCTCTGCCCCGCTTGGTGTCGGGCTCTGCTGCGAGCACAACTGCCTCCTTGCGCTTCACGTCCTTGGCCTTCTTCTCCTCTGCACCCGCAGCTGGCAGTTCGAGGAGGGAGAGGCGCCCCTCCTCAGCTCTTGCGCACTTGGTCGCCAGGTTGAACAACTCCTGAGATGTGCAGAGCTCCTCATGGATAGCGAGCTCTTCCTTCATCTTGACGTCACGGACGACGTCGGAGAACGCGGAGATGATGGCCTCGTCCGTGACCTTGGGGATCTTAAGGCGAGTGTTGTTGAAGCGCTGGATGTACTTCTGGAGGGTCTCCCCTGGTTGTTGCTTGATGCGGCGCAGGTCACCCGCGGCCGGCGGGCGGTCGCGAGTGCCCTGGAAGTTGGCGACGAAGCGGTCGCACATCTCGTCCCAGCAGGAAATCGAGCCATGATGCAGGTTCAGGAGCCAGGAGCGGGCTCCATCCTTGAGAGCCATGGGAAACCAGTTCGCCATGACCTTCTCATCGCCGTTGGCTGCTTCAATGCTTAGCTCGTAGAGCTGCAGGAACTCCGTGGGGTCGGCGGTGTCGTCGTAGAGAGGAGGCAGATCTGGCTTGAACTTGCCTGGCCAGGCGACGCTACGAAGCTCGGGGGTGAAGGCGCGGCAGCCAGCCGTGGTTGTTGGGGCCCACTTCGGAGGTGGAGCTTGGTCTTGACGAGGTCCACGCGGCGCTGCTGCGGGCGGCGCGTGGTCTTGACGAGGCGGCGCGGGAAGCGCGGGTGCAGCTTCTCGTGGCCGGGGGATTTCTTGGCAGCTTGTCTCTTCGCGCGCGGGCACCAGCCGTGGTGGATCACGCCGTGGAACCGCGCGCCTTCGTGCCAAGGCACCGTCTTGGGGTAGAGGTGGTGGAGGCGCACCATGGGCCTCGTCGCCTGTGGCTGGCTGAGGGTGAGATAGAGAGAGGTACGGCGCCGGAGAGCCCCCTGTGGCGTGGACGAGCTCGGCGACGCGATCGAGCCACTCCTCGTAGAGGTCGTCAACCGGGCGTTAGCGCAGGAGCTCATTCGCCGCGAGGAGCGCGGCCCGCGCCTCCATGGGAGCGCGGCGTGCGTGAGACGAAGAACCGGCCGGAGTCAGCGTCGGAGTGGCGGTGCGGCCGTCCTGCCGCATCGATGGATGCAGCGAGGATGCCCGCTGCTCGTTCCCCACCGGGTGATACGTCCAACGTATCGATAATTTATGAAGAATTCATGCTATTATATTATCCATCTTGGATGTTTATGGGCGTTATTTTACACTTTTATATTATTTTTGGGATTAACCTATTGACCCAAAGCCCAGTGCCAGTTCCTGTTTTTTCCCTTGTTTCAGTGTTTCGAAGAAAAGGAATATAAAACGGAGTCGAAATGGAATGAAACTTTCTGGAGAAGTTATTTTTGGAAGGAAAGCAACCCGGGAGACTTGGAGTGCATGTCAGGAAAGCAACAAGGGAGGCACGAGGCAGAGGGCGCGCCCACCCCCCCGGGTGCGCCCTCCACCCTCGTGGGCCCCTCGTGGCTCCCGTGACGTATTTCTTCCGCCTATATATATCCATATACCCTAAAACCTTCGGGGAACAGAATAGATCAGGAGTTCCGCCGCCGCAAGCCTCTGTAGCCACCAAAAACCAATCGGGACCCTATTCCGGCACCCTGCCGGAGGGGGGATCCCTCACCGGTGGCCATCTTCATCATCCCGGCGCTCTCCATGATGAGGAGGGAGTAGTTCACCCTCGGGGCTGAGGGTATGTACCAGTAGCTATGTGTTTGATCTCTCTCTCTCTCTCGTGTTCTTGATTTGGCACGATCTTGATGTATCGCGAGCTTTGCTATTATAGTTGGATCTTATGTTGCTTCTCCCCCTCTACTCTCTTGTAATGGATTGAGTTTTCCCTTTGAAGTAATCTTATCGGATTGAGTCTTTAATGATTTGAGAACACTTGATGTATGTCTTGCCGTGCGTATCTGTGGTGGCAATGGGATAACACATGATTCAGTTGATGTATGTTTTGGTGATCAACTTGCGGGTTCCGCCCATGAACCTATGCATAGGGGTTGGCACACGTTTTCGTCTTGATTTTCCGGTAGAAACTTTGGGGCACTCTTTGAGGTTCTATGTGTTGGTTTAATAGATGAATCTGAGATTGTGTGATGCATATTGTATAATCATACCCACGGATACTTGAGGTGACATTGGAGTATCTAGGTGACATTAGGGTTTTTGTTGATGTGTGTCTTAAGGTGTTATTCTAGTACGAACTCTAGGGCTGTTTGTGACACTTATAGGAATAGCCCAACGGATTGATTGGAAAGAATAACTTTGAGGTGGTTTCGTACGCTACCATAATCTCTTCGTTTGTTCTCCGCTATTAGTGACTTTGGAGTGACTCTTTGTTGCATGTTGAGGGATAGTTATATGATCCAATTATGTTATTATTGTTGAGAGAACTTGCACTAGTGAAAGTATGAACCCTAGGCCTTGTTTCCTAGCATTGCAATACCATTTACGCTCACTTTTACCACTTGCTACCTTGCTGTTTTTATATTTTCAGATTACAAAAAGCTATATCTACCATCCATATTGCACCTGTATCACCATCTCTTCGCCGAACTAGTGCACCTATACAATTTACCATTGTATTGGGTGTGTTGGGGACACAAGAGACTCTTTGTCATTTGGTTGCAGGGTTGCTTGAGGGAGACCATCTTCATCCTACGCCTCCCACGGATTGATAAACCTTAGGTCATCCACTTGAGGGAAATTTGCTACTGTCCTACAAACCTCTGCACTTGGAGGCCCAACAATGTCTACAAGAAGAAGGTTGCGTAGTAGACATCAAGCTCTTTTCTGGCGCTGTTGCCGGGGAGGTGAGTGCTTGAAGGTATATCCTTAGATCTTGCAATCGAAGCTTTTTGTTTCTTGTTTTAGCACTAGTTAGTTTATAAAAGAAAATTACAAAAAAAAATGGAATTGAGTTTACCTCATACGCTTCATCTTTTTAATATCTTTCGTGAGTATGATGGGAAGGAAAATTGTGCCAAAGTGTTAGAAGAAGAATGCATTAAAATGTTTGTCACTAAATCTTTGAATGATGAGCATGATTGCAATGTTGTTAGTATCAATTCCTTGAATATCCATGATTCTAATGATATGCAAAGCCACAAGCTTGGGGAAGCTATGTTTGATGAAGATGATATTTTTGTCCCCCAAGTTTTGATGAGCAAATTTACTATTATGAAAGCATGCCCCTATCTATGATGATTATTGTGATGACACATATGCTATAAAGAATAATGATAACCATGAAACTTGTCATCTTGATCTTAATTTTCAATCACATGATAGTTATTTTGTTGAATTTACTCCCACTACTATTCATGAGAAGAATTTTGCTTATGTGGAGAGTAGTAAATTTTCTATGCTTGTAGATCATGAAAATAATGCTTTAGGTGCTTGTTATATTGTTGAATTCATTCATGATGCTACTGAAAATTATTATGAGGGAGGAATATATGCTTGTAGGAATTGCAATAATATCAAGTTTCCTCTCTATGTGCTTAAAGTTTTGAAGTTATGCTTGTTTTGCCTTCCTATGCTAGTTGATTATTGTTCCCATAAGTTGTTTGCTCACAAAATCCCTATGCATAGGAAGTGGGTTAGACATAAATGTTCTAGTCATATTCTTCATGATCCTCTCTTTATGTTTCAATTCTTATCTTTTATGTGAGCATCATTGAAATCATCATGCCTAGCTACGGGCGTTAAACGATAGCGCTTGTTGGGAGGCAACCCAATTTTATTTTAGTTTATTGCTTTTTGGTTATGTTTAGGAATAAATAATCCATCTAGCCTTTGTTTAGATGTGGTTTTATGTCTTAATTAGTGTTTGTGCCAAGTAGAACCTTTGGGAAGACTTGGGTGAAGTCTTTATGATCATGCTGTAAAAAACAGAAACTTTAGCGCTCATGAGATTAGCTAATTTTTTTTACTGGAGAGTGATATTTAGTTGATTCTTTTTGCAGCAGATTACTAGTCAAATTCCTCAGGTCCACCAATTTATTTTAGAATTTTTGGAGTTCCAAAAGTATACGTTTGATACAGATTACTACAGACTGTTCTGTTTTTGACAGATTCTGTTTTTCGTGCGTTGTTTGCTTATTTTGATGAATCTATGGCTAGTAAAATAGTTTATAAACCATGGAGAAGTTGGAATACAGTAGTTTGAACACCAATATAAATAAAGAATGAGTTCATTACAGTACCTTGAAGTGGTGTTTTGTTTTCTTTCGCTAACGGAGCTTACGAGTTTTCTGTTGAGTTTTGTGTTGTGATGTTTTCAAGTTTTGGGTAAAGATTCGATGGACTATGGAATAAGGAGTGGCAAGAGCCTAAGCTTGGGGATGCCCAAGGCACCCCAAGGTAATATTCAAGGACAACCAAGAGCCTAAGCTTGGGGATGCCCCGGAAGGCATCCCCTCTTTTGTTTTCGTTCATCGGTAACTTTACTTGGAGCTATATTTTTATTCACCACATGATATGTGTTTTGCTTGGAGCGTCATTTTATTTTATTTTGTTTTTCTTTCTGTTTGAATAAAATACCAAGATCTGAAATTCTTAAATGAGAGAGAGTCTTCACATAGCTACATAATTATTTAACTACTCATTGATCTTCACTTATATCTTTTTGGAGTAGTTTGTCATTTACTCGTGTGCTTCACTTATATCCTATGAGTAAATGGTTGAATGATTTGAATGTCATAAATATGAAATTATATATGTTTCATATGCTTATCCCATGGGGAGTATTTCCTTCATATATAAGAAGTAGAGGTGGTAAATTTATTGAAGGTTAGCAAACATTGTATTGGTCACTTGAACAATTCATGAAAGAATATTGAAGGAAGAGAGATTTCACATATAAATATACTATCTTGGACATCTTCTAAGATTGTGAGCCCCATTAATTATTTTCAAACCTGAGCAAATTAGTTGAAGTTGGACAAGGAAGACAACATAATGAGTTATGCTTGGGTATATTTGTATAGAAGTTATATTGTTATGGATCCTCTAACATGTGGTGCTTGCTATTTAGAATCCTTTGCTAGCCAAAATATCTGTACTAAGCGGGAATACTGCTTGTGCATCCAAAATCCTTGAACCAAGTTTCTTCCATGAGTGTCCACCATATCTACCTATATGCGGTATTTACCTGCCGTTCCAAGTAAATTTGCATGTGCCAAACTCTAAACCTTCAAATAATAATCTGTTTTGGATGCCTGAATCGCTCATGTAGCGACTAAGGGCTAGTAGTATCTTCCATGCTAGGTGGGTTATTCTCACGATGAGTGGACTCCACTCATCATTCACGAGAAAATGGCTGGTAACTGGGATGCCCAGTCCCATGATCAAAAGATCGAAATCAAATAAAAAATAATTGCTAACAAAACTCCCCCAGTATTGATGTTAGTTGGAGGCACCCGTTGTTTCGGGCAAGCCATGGATTGATGATTGTTGGTGGAGGGGGAGTAAAAATCTTTACCTTTCTATTTGGGAACCGCCTATAATGTATGTAGTATGGAAGATATTGGGAAGTCTTGGTCGTTATGTTGACAATGAAAGCATACCTCTCAAAATTATTTTCATCTCTGTTTTTGCTTCGAGCTCTGGCACCTCTGCAAATCCCTGCTTCCCTCTGCGAAGGGCCTATCTTTTACTTTTATGCAAGAGTCAGTAGTATTCCTTCTCATTCCAACCTACTCTTTAGTTGGCAAGCATCATGTGATGGAAAGATCTAAGCATATATGGCCATTCAAATATATTTGATCATGAGTTATTATTGTTGACAATTATCTATATGATAAATAAGTTGGGAGGCGAAACATTAAGCCCCTATCTTTCTCTGTGTTCGATGGATGCTATTTGTTCTAAAAATATGCTTTGAGTGGTAGCAATCATGGAAGACTAAATGATAGTTGAATATGTGAAGTTTGCTGAATCAAAGCTTTGACATAGACTCTTCCTGAAAATAAGATGAATTGTAATTGTTTCATGACTAATAACACGGTTTGTTAGTTTTCAAAAAAGTTTATGATCTATACTTTAACATGTGAATAGCTTGTTACTTGATCATGAAAAGTTCTGTGAGTTGAGCTACTGTTATGACATATAATGATGCTAGAAAAGGTGATTGAAATTATCATTGATCAAACTTATGCACCTTCTAGCATTCACACTTCATAAATTGTTTCTTTTATCATTTACCTACTCGAGGACGAGCAGGAATTAAGCTTGGGGATGCTGATACGTCTCCAACGTATCTATAATTTATGAAGTATTCATGCTATTATATTATCCATCTTGGATGTTTATGGGCTTTATTCGACACTTTTATATTATTTTTGGAACTAACCTATTGACCCAGAGCCCAGTGCCAGTTCCTGTTTTTTCCCTTGTTTTTGTGTTTTAAAGAAAAGGAATATCAAACGGAGTCGAAACGGAATGAAACCTTCTGGAGAAGTTATTTTTGGAAGGAAAGCAACCCGGGAGACTTGGAGTGCACGTCAGGAAAGCAACGAGGGAGGCACGAGGCAGGGGGGTGCGCGCATCCCCCCTGGGCGCGCCCTCCACCCTCGTGGGCCCCTCGTGGCTCCCCTGACGTATTTCTTCCGCCTATATATATCCATATACCCTAAAACCTTCGGGGAACAGAATAGATCGGGAGTTCTGCCGCCGCAAGCCTCTGTAGCCACCAAAAACCAATCGGGACCCTGTTCCGGCGCCCTGCCGGAGGGGGGATCCCTCATCGGTGGCCATCTTCATCATCCCGGCGCTCTCCATGACGAGGAGGGAGTAGTTTACCCTCGGGGCTGAGGGTATGTACCAGTAGCTATGTGTTTGATCTCTCTCTCTCTCTCTCTCGTGTTCTTGATTTGGCACGATTTTGATGTATCGCGAGCTTTGCTATTATAGTTGGATCTTATGTTGCTTCTCCCCCTCTACTCTCTTTTAATGGATTGAGTTTTCCCTTTGAAGTAATCTTATAGGATCTAGTCTTTAAGGATTTGAGAACACTTGATGTATGTCTTGTCGTGCGTATCTATGGTGACAATGGGATATCATGTGATTCACTTGATGTATGTTTTGGTGATCAACTTGCGGGTTCCGCCCATGAACCTATGCATATGGGTTGGCAAACATTTTCATCTTGATTCTTCGGTAGAAACTTTGGGGCACTCTTTGAGGTTCTATGTGTTGGTTGAATAGATGAATCTGAGATTGTGTGATGCATATCGTATAATCATACCCACGGATACTTGAGGTGACATTAGAGTATCTAGGTGACATTAGGGTTTTTGTTGATGTGTGTCTTAAGGTGTTATTCTAGTACGAACTCTAGGGCTGTTTGTGACACTTATAGGAATAGCCCAACGGATTGATTGGAAAGAATAACTTTGAGGTGGTTTCGTACCCTACCATAATCTCTTCGTTTGTTCTCCGCTATTAGTGACTTTGGAGTGACTCTTTGTTGCATGTTGAGGGACAGTTATATGATCCAATTATGTTATTATTGTTGAGAGAACTTGCACTAGTGAAAGTATGAACCCTAGGCCTTGTTTCCTAGCATTGCAATACCGTTTACGCTCACTTTTACCACTTGCTACCTTGCTGTTTTTATATTTTCAGATTACAAAAACCTATATCTACCATCCATATTGCACTTGTATCACAATCTCTTCGCCGAACTAGTGCACCTATACAATTTACCATTGTATTGGGTGTGTTGGGGACACAAGAGACTCTTTGTTATTTTGTTGCAGGGTTGCTTGAGAGAGACCATCTTCATCCTATGCCTCCCACGGATTGATAAACCTTAGGTCATCCACTTGAGGGAAATTTGCTACTGTGCTAAAAACCTGTGCACTTGGAGGCCCAACAACGTCTACAAGAAGAAGGTTGCGTAGTAGTCATCACCGGGATGGTGGCGGCGGGAGACGGAGAGCGACGAGGTGGCCCGCCGACGGGAGCCGTCTGAGCAACACGAGCGGTGAGGGCAGCCCGACGCTCAGCTCGAGCACGGAGAGCATCAGCGACGAATTGATGGAAGGGAAGCTACGGCGCACCCCTACCTGGCGCGCCAAATGACGGATGTGGGGTTCCGACAAACCCTTAAGGTTCGAACACTGGGGTGCGCGTGAAGTCTTTCCCTCCTACCGATCTACGCCCTAGCTTGCTAAGATCTCGCGGATGAACTCGACGAACTCGCAACACAGAGAGACACGAGATTTATACTGGTTCGGGCCACCGTTGTGGTGTAATACCCTACTCCAGTGTGGTGGTGGTGGATTGCCTCTTGGGCTGATGAAGAACAGTACAAAGGGAAGAACAGCCTCCTGAGGTTGAGGTGTTCTTGTGCTTGGTGACTTAGTAGGTGAGAGATGGGTGAACAGCTCGATGCCCCTACTGTGGTGGCTAGCTCTACTTATACAGGCCCTGGTCCTCTTCCCAAATATTGAGCGGGAAGGGAGCCAACAACGGCAGGCGAATTTGAAGGGGGACAGCTAGTACAAGCTATCCTGACAAAAGCGGTCTTCGCCTGCGGAAAGCTCTGGCGGTGACGCCATCTGGGGCTCAACGATGACCTCCGTCTTGCCGTCCTTCTGGTCTTGTTCTCGTTGCACCGATATGGCAACCTTTGCCTGATGCCTCGGTACTCTTTGCCTGCGCTGGCCACCTTAGCACCAAAGAGGAAACAAGGACACTGCGTACGCTGGCACCCGCCTGGCGCCTGCCTGGCGCTGATCGTCATGGCTCACATCACGAGAGCCTCGTGAGGTTTGCCTCGCCTTGATATCTCCGCTCCTCATGAGCCTGCCTGACTAGGCCACTCTTGAGGAGGTATTGCATCGTCCGCCTCGCAAGGCTTGGCCCCTCGCGAGGGTCTTGGATGCTTTGCTGATGAAGATGGGCCGTACGGCCCGCTGGCTTAGCCACGTCGTGGGCCGCAGCAGGCAAGTCTGGGGACCCCCGTTCCCAGAACGCCGACAACGTACCCTCGTAGACCGAAAGCGGAAGCGTTAGCACAACGCGGTTGATGTAATCGTATGTCTTCACGATCCGACCGATCCAAGTACCGAACGTACGGCACCTCCGAGTTCAGCACACGTTCAGCTCGATGACGTCCCGCGAACTCCGATCTAGCAGAGCTTCACGGGAGAGTTCCGTCAGCACGACGGCGTGATGACGGTGATGATGTTGCTACCGACGCAGGGCTTCACCTAAGCACCGCTACGATATGACCGAGGTGGAATATGGTGGAGGGGGCACCGCACACGGCTAAGAGATCAAGAGATCAATTGTTGTGTCTATGGGGTGCCCCTGGCCACATATATAAAGGAGTGGAGGAGGGGGGAGAGGGCCGGCCCCTATGACGCGCCCTGGAGGAGTCCTACTCCCACCGGGAGTAGGATTCCCCCCCTCCAAGTTGTAGGAGTAGGAGTCAAGGAAAGGGAAGAGATAAGAGAAGGAAGGAGGGGGCGCAGCCCCTCCCCCTAGTCCAATTCGGACTAGGCCTTGGGGGGGCACGGCGTGCCTCTCTCTCTTTCCCCTAAAGCCCAATAAGGCCCATATACTCCCCGGCGAATTCCCGTAACTCTTCGGTACTCCGATAAATACCCGAACCACTCAAAACCTTTCCGATGTCCGAATATAGTCGTCCAATATATCGATCTTTACGTCTCGGCCATTTCGAGACTCCTCGTCATGTCCCCGATCTCATCCGGGACTCCGAACTACCTTCGGTACATCAAAACACATAAACTCATAATACCGATCGTCACCGAACTTTAACGTGCGGACCCTACGGGTTCAAGAACTATGTAGACATGACCGAGACTCGTTTCCGGTCAATAACCAATAGCGGAACCTGGATGCTCATATTGGCTCCCACATATTCTATGAAGATATTTATCGGTCAAACCGCATAACAACATACGTTGTTCCCTTTGTCATCGGTATGTTACTTGCCCGAGATTCGATCGTCGGTATCTCAATACCTAGTTCAATCTCCTTACCGGCAAGTCTCTTTACTCGTTCTGTAATGCATCATCCCGTAACTAACTCATTAGTCACAATGCTTGCAAGGCTTATAGTGATGTGCATTACCGAGAGGGCCCAGAGATACCTCTCCGACAATCGGAGTGACAAATCCTATTCTCGAAATACGCCAACTCAACAAGTACCTTCGGAGACACCTGTAGAGCACCGTTATAATCACCCAGTTACGTTGTGACGTTTGGTAGCACACAAAGTGTTCCGCCGGTAAACGGGAGTTGCATAATCTCATAGTCATACGAACATGTATAAGTCATGAAGAAAGCAATGGCAACATACTAAACGATCAAGTGCTAAGCTAACGGAATGGGTCAAGTCAATCACATCATTTTCCTAATGATGTGATCCCGTTAATCAAATGACAACTCATGTCTATGGCTAGGAAACATAACCATCTTCGATTAGCGAGCTAGTCAAGTAGAGGCATACTAGTGACACTCTGTTTGTCTATGTATTCACACATGTATCATGTTTCCGGTTAATACAATTCTAGCATGAATAATAAACATTCATCATGATACGAGGAAATAAATAATAACTTATTTTTCCTCTAGGGCATATTTCCTTCACGACTACCCTGGCTTTTTGTCCTCCTCGAGTGATTTGCACTTGCTAGTGACATCCTTTAGCTCTTGCTCTATGGCAGACATTCTCTCCTCACACTGGCGCCGAGCGACCTGTTCGGCCTTTAAATCAGCAGCTACTTTCTTAGCAGCTGCAATGCTCACTCTGGCCTGCTCCTTGGACCGGGAAAGCCCAGCCCGAAGGGTCTCAACCGCGGCAGCACCATCTGTAGTTATGCATGTCGCAGTGTATAAATCTCAGCTTCGCGCTCATATTATTATACATGCATATGCTGGCTATCCCAACACATACCTTGCGCCTCGTCAAGCCGCCGGTTAATAAGAGTAATATCCTCATCAGCTGACTCAAGTTTATGCTTCAGATTTGCAAGTTCTGCATCTTGGGCGGTCGACATTAGCATAACAGCCTGTTTTCAAGATAACTGTGTTACTACCTGAGCATATCTTTTGATCCTCTGATCGCCTCCCTGTGGAAGCCGACCAGAGTCACAGGGGCTACTATCTATACACAGGCGCATTTTGCATTCGAAGAATGGTGCAGGTGTTACATACCTCGAAACCTCTCAGCAGAATCATGAAGGCTTCATTCAATCCGCTTCTCGCAGACAGAATCCTCTCAATTACCATACCCATTAAGGTACGATGTTCCTCTGAGATAGATGCACTTTGTAATGTGTCCATCAGGGTGTCCGGCACCTCCAGATTCCTAGAGGCCACTGCGGGAGTACGGACTCCCTTCAAAGGGATACGCCTACTCGACCCTAGAGTCGTCTTCGGCTGTATGCTAGATTGTTCAGGGCCCTTATTTTCGGTCCCCTCGGGGGCTGCGCCCCCTGGGCCCTTGATGGTCAAAGTATTATCGTTGGATACTGTCTTCATTGTCCCCCGCACCATTTGATGTTCAGGGGAGACTCTTCGGGATGACACCTCAAAGTCGTCCACCCTAAGGGGCGAGGAAGCTGGTGGAGGCTTCTCGCTTTCCATCATCCCCGGAGACAAGTCCCCCGATGAGGAGGATTGTGGACGAAGGCAGCGGGCCGGACTGCAAACATATTGTTTAAATGTTACCCTTGTACCTCAAAAGAACGGAATATGTCTAGAACATCCTTGTTCACTTACTGTCTCGCAAGGGGCTTGTGAAGGAGCTCTGCGGTGACATCGGCTTCCGAACCCGAACCATCTGACAGGGATATTTTCCCTCTCTTGGGTGCCTCCACCTCTAAGTCTTCAGAGGCAGTCCTTTTCTTCCCGTGGGGAGAAGGGTTATCGCCTTCTTCTTCCCCTTCGTCTTCATCTTCAGAGGAGGGAGGTTCAGTCTCCCCAGACATGGCGTCCAGTGTGCCTTTAGGGTGGAGGTCACCTCCGGCCTCTTTGCTCTTCTTCTTGTCCTCCTGCGCCGGCACTTGATACGGCGCCAGGGCTAGCATCCTCATCAACACAGAATTAGCTGAGTTTTTGGGAAGTGGAGCCAAACACCTAATTCGCTCCGTCTTGTTTATCCATCCCTGGTCAAAGATAAAACCCTCAGTACATAACTATGGGGGAATCCGCCGAGTTGCATTCGGAAATTGGGTGCTTACCGAGGTATTCGGATGGTTGCAGTCGAGACCGACGTCTTCGGATGTGTCCGGCCACTGCTTTCGCGACTTGAAGAATAGTTTCCGCGTCCCTTCGTGCGTTGTGCCGAAGATTTGCTGAAGAGTCCGCGGTCCTTCCGGATTGAACTCCCACATAGGGAGAGGCCGTCACTGGCACGGGAGGATCCGGCGGGCTAGCATCACCTGAGTCACGTTGATGAGGCCGATGTCCTTTTCGAGGATGCTCTAGACATGGCTTTGCAGTGTCTGCACTTCCTTTGTTGATCCCCAGTCTAGCCCCTTATTGATCCACGACGCGAGCCGCAGTGGAGGGCCAGATCGGAACGCTGGCGCGGCTGCCCATTTGGTACCGCGGGGTTCGGTAACATAGAACCACTCCTGTTGCCATAAGTTGGAGGTTTCCGTGAAGGTGCCTTTTGGCCAGATAGTATTGGCAAGCTTGCTCACCCTGGCGCCACCACACTCCGCTTGCTCCCCGTTGATTATCTTCGACGTCACATTGAAAGTCTTGAGCCATAGGCCGAAGTGTGGGGGGAATCGGAGAAAGGCTTCACACACGACGATGAACGCCGAGATGTGAAGAAAGGAGTGCGGAGCTAGATCGTGAAAATCTAGCCCGTAATAGAACATAAGGCCGCGAACGAAGGGATGGAGAGCGAACCCTAGCCCGCGGAGGAAGTGAGGGATGAACACAACCCTCTCGCCGGATTTTGGTGTAGGGATAACTTGCCCCTTAGCAGGGAGCCAGTGGGGGATCTCCGCAGTCAGGTACCTCGCCTCCCGGAGCTTCACGATATCCTCCTCGGTAACCGAGGAAGCCACCCACCTGCCTTGGGAGCTGGATCCGGACATGTCTGGGATGCCTGGTGGCAATGAGAGAAATTGAGTCCTGGGCGCTGGGGCTTGAAGAAGAGGAAAGTGTGGGGGAGGAAGACGGGTATGTACCCCTTTATAAAGGCGATGAATATCGAACGCCTCCTCATGGGCCTTAAAACTCACCTATTCCCAGCAACACGGTTGGGTTACCCACGCCCATATTGATGAGAATCCCGCAATAAGGGGGCACGATCTCTGCCTTGACAAGACGTGCTAATAGAAACCGCGTCTCGAAACGTGGGCCAAGAGGCTAAAAAACGGTTCAAAATAATGACCATGCAGAGACGTGGTGTCTCACTACAAAAGATGTCAGTAGATGGGACATGTTAATATTATACTCTTTGCGGCTGTATATGGAGTTTGTTTTGCAGAGCCGGACATGTTTTCTGTGTTCGAGGACTACTTTGAAGTATTCGGAGGAGGAACCCGCCTTGCAATGCCGAAGACAATCTGCGCGCTGGACACATCGCCATTGAAGACTGGTTCAGGGCTACTGAGGGAGTCCTGGATTAAGGGGTCCTCGGGCGTCCGGCCGATGTGACATGGGCCGGACTAATGGGCCATGAAGATACAAGATAGGAGACTTCTTCCTGTGTCCGGATGGGACTCTCCTTTCCGTGGATGGCAAGCTTGGCGTTCGGATATGAAGATTCCTTCCTCTGTAAACCGACTATGTACAAACCCTAGTCCCCTCCGGTGTCCATATAAACTGGAGGGTTTAGTCCATAGAGGCGATCATAATCATACAGGCCAGACATCTAGGGTTTAGCCATTACGATCTCGTGGTAGATCAACTCTTGTAATACTCATATTCATCAAGATCAATCAAGCAGGAAGTAGGGTATTACCTCCATCGAGAGGGCCCGAACCTGGGTAAACATCGTGTCCCCAGTCTCCTCTTACCATCGATCCTCAGATGCATAGTTCGGGCCCCCTACCCGAGATCCGCCGGTTTTGACACCAACACCAGGCCAACCAGGGGGCTCACTATCTTCATCTGACATGGCAATTCCGCAATCTGAAGCAGGGGGGCCTCACAGTCTCTAACTACGCCCGACGCCTCAAGGCCCTCGCGGACAACCTCGCCGACACGGGCAACCCCATCATCGACCGCGACCTGATGATTCAGCTCCTCCACGGGCTCACGATCGCCTCAACACCATCTGGACCATCGTCGGTAACATGGTGCCGCTGCCTCCCTTCGATGTCACACACTCCTAGTTGGGTCTGGCAAAGTAAAACATCAACATGCGCGCTGCCTAGGCGAGCTCCACTGCCCTCGCTGTCTCTGGCGGGCCGACTCCTCCAACGACCGTGGTGATCGCGGTGATCGCGTTGACCACGCCCCTTCCTCTGGCCGCGGCTCCGGTGGCAATGGTGGTGGTGACCGCGGTTGTGGTCACTGGCGCTCTGATTCATCTGGTCGCGGGTCGCCACAACAGCCGCCCACGTCGTGGAATGGCTACTTCACCCCCTACGGCATGGCGCTGCCTGCTCCCCGCCCCGGCTGGATTCCTCCCTAGCGCCGCAAGTGTCCTCGGACCACCCCCGGGCATCCCCTTGCAGGCCTACCCACTGAGGTTGTCTGCCCACAACCATACCAGCCGCCGCCAGCCTCTTCGTCGTACTAGCTCAAGACTCTGTCATGGGACCACGCTACTCTTTTCCATCCGGCCTACAACCAGCAAGGTGTTCCCTCTCACAACGGCGACTGTATCCTCAACTCCGGCGTGGCCACTCACATCACCGGCAACCCAAGTATCCTCTTCTCATTTCATTCTTTTCCAAAGCAACATTCTTCAAGCATCATAGTTGGCAATGGCGATCGCTTACCCATTCTTGGCACTGGCTCCACCACCCTTCCTCCAACCAACCTCTCTCTTCGTGATGTATTTGTTTGCCCTAATATTGTAAAATGTTTAATCTCTGTCTGCAAATTATCTTGTGATAATAATGTTGATGTTGAGTTTAACCCATCTGGCTTCTCTATGAAGGATCTTCCAACCAGGAAACTACTCATGACGTCTAGTAGCTCAGGACCCCTCTATCCATTCTACGGGACACCATCCATCACGACACAACTTTCTTCACCACTCTCGGTGACTTGTGGCACCATAGGCTCGACCATCCGGGCAAGCCCTCCCTAGCTTTTCTCTCTAAGGATTTTTCTTCCTGGTTGTAATAATGTTGCACGCTCTCGGCGTATATTATTTTGCCGAGTGCCCGTGGTTTGGCACTCGGCGAAGAGCCTGGCACCCGGCATATAGAGGAATTCTAGTAGTGGTGTAGATCAGACGATGCACAGAGCCCGCAAAAGGCCCTCGCGGCACGCCACCCGAAAACAGACAGTTTGGAGGGCACTCTCGCTCGCGAGGTGCCAAGGGAGGCGGGTACTCCATCAATCTTTTATAGGAGTAATGTTTGCTTAAAAGTCTCCTCCATGAAGGTTCTTGCATGGGGTGGTTGTTGCTTAATTTCACTAAAAATCAACTAGTAAATGCGTACGCGCGGACCACGCTACTCTTTTCCATCCGGCCTACAACCAGCAAGGTGTTCCCTCTCACAACGGCGACTGTATCCTCAACTCCGGCGTGGCCACTCACATCACCGGCAACCCAAGTATCCTCTTCTCATTTCATTCTTTTCCAAAGCAACATTCTTCAAGCATCATAGTTGGCAATGGCGATCGCTTACCCATTCTTGGCACTGGCTCCACCACCCTTCCTCCAACCAACCTCTCTCTTCGTGATGTATTTGTTTGCCCTAATATTGTAAAATGTTTAATCTCTGTCTGCAAATTATCTTGTGATAATAATGTTGATGTTGAGTTTAACCCATCTGGCTTCTCTATGAAGGATCTTCCAACCAGGAAACTACTCATGACGTCTAGTAGCTCAGGACCCCTCTATCCATTCTACGGGACACCATCCATCACGACACAACTTTCTTCACCACTCTCGGTGACTTGTGGCACCATAGGCTCGACCATCCGGGCAAGCCCTCCCTAGCTTTTCTCTCTAAGGATTTTTCTTCCTGGTTGTAATAATGTTGCACGCTCTCGGCGTATATTATTTTGCCGAGTGCCCGTGGTTTGGCACTCGGCGAAGAGCCTGGCACCCGGCATATAGAGGAATTCTAGTAGTGGTGTAGATCAGACGATGCACAGAGCCCGCAAAAGGCCCTCGCGGCACGCCACCCGAAAACAGACAGTTTGGAGGGCACTCTCGCTCGCGAGGTGCCAAGGGAGGCGGGTACTCCATCAATCTTTTATAGGAGTAATGTTTGCTTAAAAGTCTCCTCCATGAAGGTTCTTGCATGGGGTGGTTGTTGCTTAATTTCACTAAAAATCAACTAGTAAATGCGTACGCGCGGTACACATTAATATTATGGAGGAAAATTGATTGCGTGGTTATATTAGGTAGAATATAAATTATATGTTTATTACTTGTTTATGTTATTAGGTAGGGTATAAATTACGTATTAATTATATGATGAGCACAAATCTTTATATTTGGTATGATATTAATTGCATGCTAAACATGTGAAGTGCTCACCGTTGGATCAATCTAGGTCGTTGGATTGTCATGGTTTTGATGGTCGAGATTAATTGGATCTGCCCTATTGATCTTTTTTATATTGGTATATAGATATAAATTTTGCTTCTTTTAGACAAATATAAATGTTTGCTTAAAATCCTCTGCATGTACGCCTATACATAGGTGGGCTGTAACTTTCTACTTAAAATCCTCCGTTGAGATCTATGGGCCGGCACGATTGTCACAGCTCTAGCTCAGCCCATGTTGTCTTTGCTTGATCATCATGTCATAATGTTTAAAATTCAAATGAATTTGAAATGGGAACTGTTAAACCCTAGCAGCAAATGAATTCAACTAGGGTCAAAATTAAATCTTTTCAATGAACCTAAAATGCCCTTCTAAAATGCTCATCATCTTTGCCTTGGTCCAGAACCTCTGCCAAAAATGGTGCTCACTTTTCTAGGACACTTTGGATCTTTGAATTAAATCATAAAGTATTTGCATTTGGACATTTAAATGCTATAAATATTTTTAAATGTCCAAATAATCTTGAAAGTATTTTTTGGCTGTTGGAATTAATTACAGAGGTGACCATAAATATTTCCAGCATTTTATAAAATGGTTTGGAATTTATGCTAAATCAAAAACAACAGCAGAAAAAAAACAAAAACAGAAAAGGCAGAGAGGAGAGAAACCTCACCTGGGCCTTACCTAGCAGAAGAGGCCCAGCCCACCTGGCGACTTGCCAGTCATCTTCAAGCCAGCGCCAGTCGAATGCCGAGCATGTGCCCGACGCGCGCGCACGCACAGCGCGCCACGCGAGCTGCCTGCCGGCGTCCCTGGGACAGCGTGACGCCGCAGATCCTCTCCTCGGTGCTGTCTCGATCGATCCGGCCCTCTTTTCCTCCCCTGCTTTCTCCCTCGCCCTCTCCCCGCCATGGACGAAGCTGCCGTTCGCTCGCCGCCGTCGAACCCGCGCCTACCGTGCTCCCCTCTCCTCCCCTTACTGCTTCACCTCGACCGAGCCCCGAGCGCTCGTTCGCCCTGCATCGCCACCCCGTCAACTTCTTCCCCGCTCGGCCCCCGAGATCGCCGGCGACCTCCCGTCATCACCAGCCCCTCCCCGAGCACACAGAGGCCTCTGTTCAACTTGCTGTGAGCTGTTGCATCTTTCCCATTCCTTCCCGAGCTCATTCCTGTCCTGTAGCCGCCGATTCCACCGGAGCCGCGAGCTCGGCTCCGCCGGTGATACGTCCATTTTGCGTCATGCTTTTATATTGATATTTATTGCATTATGGGCTGTTATTACACATTATGTCACAATACTTATGCCTATTCTCTCTTATTTACAAGGTTTATATAAAGAGGGAGAATGCCGGCAGCTGGAATACTGGGCTGGAAAAGGAGCAAATATTAGAGACCTATTCTGCACAACTCCAAAAGTCCTGAAACTCCATGGAAGTCATTTTTGGAATTAATAAAAAATACTGAGCGAAGAAACTACCAGAGGAGAGTCACCCACGATCCACGAGGGTGGGGGCGCGCCCTACCCCCCTGGGCGCGCCCCCTGCCTCGTGGGCCCCCTAGCAGGCCTCCGGTGCCCATCTTTGGCTATATGGTGTGTTCTACCCTAGAAAAAAATCATAAGCAAGCTTTCGGGACGAAACACCGCCGCCACGAGGCGGAACCTTGGCGGAACCAATCTTGGGCTCGGGCAGAGCTGTTCTGCCGAGGAAACTTCCTTCCGAGAGGGGGAAATCATCACCATCATCATCACCAACGATCCTCTCACGAGGAGGGGGTTAATCTTTATCAACATCTTCACCAGCACCATCTCCTCTCAAACCCTAGTTCATCTCTTGTACCCAATCTTTGTCCCAAAACCTCAGATTGGTACCTGTAGGTTGCTAGTAGTGTTGATTACTCCTTGTAGTTGATGCTAGTTGGTTTACTTGGTGGAAGATCATATGTTCAGATCCATTATGCATATTAATACTCCACTGATTATGAACATGAATATGCTTTGTGAGTAGTTACGTTTGTTCCTGAGGACATGGGAGAAGTCCTGCTATAAGTAGTCATGTGAATTTGGTATTCGTTCGATATTTTGATGAGATGTATGTTGTCTCTCCTCTAGTGGTGTTATGTGAACGTCGACTACAAGACACTTCACCATTGTTTGGGCCTAGAGGAAGGCATCGGGAAGTAATAAGTAGATGATGGGTTGCTAGAGTAACAGAAGCTTAAACCCTAGTTTATGCGTTGCTTCGTAAGAGGCTGATTTGGATCCATATGTTTCATGCTATGGTTAGGTTTACCTTAATACTTCTTTTGTAGTTGCGGATGCTTGCAATAGGAGTTAATCATAAGTGGGATGCTTGTCCAAGTGAGGACAGCGCCCAAGCACCGGTCCACCCACATATCAAATTATCAAAGTACCGAACGCGAATCATATGAGCGTGATAAAACTAGCTTGACGATAATTCCCATGTGTCCTCGGGAGCGTTTTCCTTCATATAAGAAATTATCCAGGCTTGTCCTTTGCAACAAAAAGGATTGGGCCACCTTGCTGCACTTTATTTACACTTGTTACTTGTTACCCGTTACAAATTACCTTATCACAAAACTATCTGTTACCGATAAGTTCAGTGCTTGTAGAGAATACCTTACTGAAAACCGCTTGTCATTTCCTTCTGCTCCTCGTTGGGTTCGACACTCTTACTTATCAAAAGGACTATGATAGATCCCCTACACTTGTGGGTCATCAAGACTCTTTTCTGGCGCCGTTGCCGGGGAGTGAAGCGCCTTTGGTAAGGAAAAATTTATATTTTGTGCTGAAATTTACTGTCACTTGTTACTATGGAAAGTAATCCTTTGAGGGGCTTGTTCGGGGTATCTTCACCCCGACCAGTAGAGCAAAGAGTTGCTCCTCAACCTACCGAACCTACTGAAATTGTTTACTTTGAAATTCCTTCAGGTATGATAGAGAAACTGCTAGCTAATCCTTTCACAGGTGATGGAACATTACATCCCGATTTACACCTAATCTATGTGGATGAAGTTTGTGGATTATTTAAGCTTGCAGGTATGCCTGATGATGTTATCAAGAAGAAGGTCTTCCCTTTATCTTTGAAGGGAGAGGCATTGACATGGTTTAGGCTATGTGATGATATGGGATCATGGAACTACAACCGATTGAAATTGGAATTTCATCAGAAGTTTTATCCTATGCATGTTGTTCATCATGATCGTAATTATATATATAATTTTTGGCCTCGCGAAGGAGAAAGCATCGCTCAAGCTTGGGGGAGGCTTAAGTCAATGTTATATTCATGCCCCAATCATGAGCTCTCAAGGGAAATGATTATTCAAAAATTTTATGCTCGGCTTTCTCTCAATAATCGCTCCATGCTCGATACTTCTTGTACTGGCTCTTTTATGATGAAGACTATTGAATTCAAATGGGATTTATTGGAAAGAATTAAATGCAACTCTGAAGATTGGGACCTCGACGAAGGTAAGGAGTCAGGTATAACACCTCAGTTTGATTGTGTTAAATCTTTTATGGATACCTATGCTTTCCGTGAATTTAGCACTAAATATGGACTTGACTCTGAGATAGTAGCTTCTTTTTGTGAATCCTTTGCCACTCATGTTGATCTTCCTAAGGAGAAGTGGTTTAAATATAATCCTCCCATTGAAGTAAAATTAGTTGCACCTATTAAAGTTGAAGAAAAGACTATCACTTATAATGATCCTATTGTTCCTACTACTTATATTGAGAAACCACCTTATCCTGTTAGAATAAAGGATCATGCTAAAGCTTCAACTATAGTCAATAAAAGTAATATTAGGACACCCAAACCCCCCTGAGGAAATTAAAGATGAACCTAATATTGCTATTGTTAAAGATCTCTTAGCTGATAATATTGATGGGCATGTCATTTACTTCTGTGATGAAGCTGCTAGAATTGCTAAACCTGGTGGTAAAGATAAACATAGAACTGTGGTAGGCATGCCTGTTATCTCCGTTAAAATAGGAGAGCATTGTTATCATGGCTCGTGTGATATGGGTGCTAGTGCGAGTGCAATACCTCATTCTTTATACGAAGAAATTATGCATGATATTGCACCTGCTGAGATAGAAGAAATTGATGTTACAATTAAACTTGCCAATAGAGATACTATTTCACCAGTCGGGATTGTTAGAGATGTTGAAGTCTTGTGTGGGAAAGTTAAATATCCTACTGATTTTCTTGTTCTTGGTTCCCCACAAGATAGCTTTTGTCCCATTATATTTGGTAGACCCTTCTTGAATACTATTAATGCTAGAATAGACTGCGAAAGGGATGTTGTTACTATTGGTCTGGGAGATATGTCTCATGAATTTAACTTTGCTAAATTTCGTAGACAACCCCATGATGAGGAATTGCCTAGTAAAGATGAAATTATTGGCCTTGCTTCTATTTCCGTGCCTCCTAGTGATCCTTTAGAACAATATTTGCTTGACCATGAAAATGATATGTTTATGAATGAACGAAGGGAAATAGATGAAGTATTCTTTAAACAGGGACCCATTTTGAAACACAACTTGCCTGTTGAAATACTAGGGGATCCTCCTCCACCCAAGGGTGATCCCGTGTTTGAGTTTAAACCATTACCTGATACTCTTAAATACGCTTATCTTGATGAAAAGAAGATATATCCTATTATTATTAGTGCTAACCTTTTAGAGAAGGAAGAAGAGAAATTATTGAAAACTCTGAAGAAGCACCGTGCTGCTATTGGATATACTCTTGATGATCTGAAGGGCATTAGTGCCACTCTATGCCAGCACAAAATTAAATTGGAGAAAGACGCTAAGCCGGTTGTTGATCACCAACGACGGCTAAATCCTAAGATGAAAGAAGTGGTAAGAAAAGAAGTACTAAAGCTCCTGGAGGCAGGTATAATTTATCCCATTCCTGGTAGTCAGTGGGTAAGCCCTATCCATTGTGTCCCTAAGAAGGGAGGTATTACTGTTGTCCCGAATGATGAAGATGAATTGATCCCACAAAGAATTGTTACAGGTTATAGGATGGTAATTGATTTCCGCAAATTAAATAAAGCCACTAAAAAGGATCATTACCCCACTATAAAAAAAAGATACATCAGTGACATTTTGGGCCGAACAAAAATCTTTTCTGTCATACTTATGACACTTCTTTGACAATAATTGTGACAAAACATGGTATCATCATAGATGTGGTGGGGTCCTACTTCTATGACAAAAAATCATGATAGAAAATGGGCTTTTCGTCCTGGGCGGGCCAGAGACGCAGCTGCATGACATTCTTTGGGCCGTCCATGACGGAAAAAACTGTGGTAGAAGCAAGGGCGAGGAAAATATCGGGGAGTTCCCGGTTACGGTGGGTGGTCGGGGCCGAGCGATGCACGTTTCTCTCATGCACGCACGCGTGTGGGTGCGAGGCCTTGGGTTCTAACTGAACCCGAGCGATTGCACTGCAGGCTACGCGTTACTAAACCCGAGCGATCGATCGATGGCTGTTAACTGAACCCAATCGAACGATTCCTTGGCTACTGCTGCTAACTGAAGTCGATCGATGCTGCCTCTGGATGAACAGTGAGTGTTGCTGGGGGGGTTTGGATGAACAGTTCCCGGTGGGGGTGAATGAACAGGACCCCGTGGCGTTGCCTCTAGATGAACAGGACCCCGATCGTTCGAGCCGGTTGGGGCTGGATGAACAAGACCCCGTGGAGGGCAGGATGAACAGGACCACCCCGTGGAGGGCAAGATGAGCAGTAGACGGTGGAGGGCAGGATGAACAGTAGCCCATGGAGGGGTGGTTGAACAGGAGCCCGTGGAGAGGGCTGGTTGAACAGTACCCGGTGGAGTAGCGCACGGTGGAGGCTGGATGAACAGGAGCCCATGGATGAACAGTCGTAGGTGGAGGCTGGAGGAGGTCGACGGTGGATGAACAGTAGCCCGTGGAGGCTGGAGGGGGTCGACGGTGGAGATGAACAATATCCCGTGGAGTCCCGTTTTGCGGTACGCCACACCCCTCCCGATGAACAGGACCCCGTGTCGACCGTAGAGCTCCAACACAAGTCCGTTTCCTCCAGTTTGTGGTACGCCACACCCCTCCCGATCAACAGGACCCCCGTTTCGACCGTAGGAGGTCCGTTTCCTCCGTTTTGCGGTACGCCAGACCCCTCCCGATGAACAGGATCCCGTTTCGAATGTGGCTGGTCGAACACAAGGCCATTTCCTCCGTTCTGCGGTACGCCGGGCCTCGTTTGCATCGGCTGTTCCGTCCAAGCCCTCCTGATGAACACGACGACGCATTCCGTTCCGACCGAGCCGGTTGGCTCCCCACGAACACGACGACGACGCTATTTCTCCGTTCCGACCCAGCCATGTACACGAGCCCTGGCCGTACGTACGCGTGAGTAGGCGTTCGAGACCCTGCCAGTATGTATGTACGTGGCCGTGTTTACTTTCTTGCACCCTGGCCGCTGTACGTACGTGTACATGCTACGTGCGCGCCTCTACTACGACACGTGCACGCCTCTACATCGACCAGTATGTACGTACACGTTCGCGACCAGAATGACAACGCTACATACGCTTCGACCAGGTGGGTCCTGACTGTCAGACACTTCCTTGCCTGCGAAGAAGTAGCTGGTGGGTCCTAGTAGTCAGGGGGCGAATTGTTTTTTTGCCCGGACGCACTTCCTTGCGTGCGAAGATGTAGCTGGTGTTTCCCAGCAGTCAGGGGGAAACGTTTTTTTCGTGAAATACGGTGGCCCGTCCGATGGGTCCCTGCTTTCAGGTGGAGGAATAATTATTTTACACGTACTAAGGAGGAATTCCTTGCTGCGGCCGTGGACCCCGCTGTCAGCCTCTCCACGTATAGTCCACGTCCGATGGAAGCCGTTCCTTGACCATGTTGACCACGCCACGTCGAGAGCACCAGGGCGGTGGACGACGGCGAGGCCTAGGAAGGGGACGACGTAGAGCCGGGGAAGACGTGGCAGTGGATGCCCACGCGTAGAGGAGTACGAGGGTTCACTGGTTCGCTGCGGTGAGAGGTTGCCGTCGCCGCAGAATAACAGGGGGAGTGGGGTGAGTAGAGGGATGGCCTGGCCAGCGGTGGGAGTAGTAGGGGCGGTGAGGCCTCCGCCGCATCTCAGCCGGCCACGGTGGGGAGGAGCACGAGGCACGACCGGCACTGGTTTGGGCGGCTGGAGCAAGAAGACCAGAGGTTGAAGAAGCACTACGGCCGTTGGATGGACATCGTACGGTCACTGGAGCTAGAATCATGCATATTGACTAAGTTGACAAAGCCCTCCATCCCCGTCAACTTAGTAGGCCCACTAGTCAGCCTGCCACTATACTAGGTCCCAGCTAACAGGGGGAGTATTCATTTTTTTTGTGCGTAATAAGGAGGCACTTCCTTGCGTGCGAAGATATAGCTGGTGGGTCTGAGCTGTCAGCGGCGGTAACGTTTTTTTTTTCGCGAAATACAGAGGCCCTTTCGTTGGGTCCGTGATGTCAGGTGGAGGAATCATTATTTTGCGCGTAATAAGGAGGCATTTCCTTGCGTGCGGCCGGGGACCCAGCTGTCGGCCTCTCCACATACAGTCCACTTCAGATGCATGTCGGTCGTTGACCACGTTGACCCGGCCGCGCCGAGAGCACCAGGGCAATGGACGACGGCGAGGCCTAGGAAGGGAAGGACATGGAGGCAGGGAAGACTTGGCAGTTGTTTCCCACGCGGAGGGGAGTACGATTGTACGAGGGTTTACTGGTTCGTCTATCGTCGCCGGAGAATAACAGTAGGTGTGGGTGAGTAGAGGGATGGCTAGGCCAGCGATGGGAGTACGGTGGGGCGGTGAGGCCTGCGCGGCAGCATAGCCGACCGCGGGGAGGAGGGAGCAGGTAGTCCTGCCGGCGCTTATTTGAGCGGCTAGAGCAGGAAGAGCAGAGATTGAAGAAGCATGACGGCCGTTGGATGGACATCCAACAGTCACTGCTTGTGCGTCAACCTTTTTTTAGGAAAGCCTCAAATCTGTGGAAAACAGCATACATCCCATCTGCCATTATTTCTAATAATTTACAGCCAATTTCCTAATTCTTAAGATTTTTTTTTGAGCCCATATTCTTTGTGTTAGCATTACAACCCATATTGTGGACACGGTTAAAAAATTATATGAAATTTTGCATATTTCGGTGCGGTCCGAACTGTTTTTAATCCCGAAATTTCGAGTCACATTCAAACTAATTTTAAAAATAAATGTATATCAATATAATATCCAACAAACTGTCCACGCATAAAAATTAATGTAATTTAAAATCTCGAAATGAAAAAAAGAAATTTGAAACTAATTGCCGGTTTGATGTGTTTTAAAAATGTACAACATTTCTCATTACTGATAGGCCATTTTCTCGGCCAGCCGACTGAAAGCTCTGCTCGTCTTAAAGGATTTGTAGCCCAACAGGCCCGACAAAGCGACTTACTTGGCAAATCACAAAAAAAACTAGGCTGTGGCCATGGACCCAGCTGTCAGCCTCTCCACATACAGTACTCTTCCGATGGAAGTCGTTCGTTGACCACATAGACCACGCCGCGCCGAGAGCACCAAGGCAGTGGACGACGGCAAGGCCTAGGAAGGGGACGACGCGGAAACGGGGAAGACGCGGCAGTGGATGCCCACGCAGAGAGGAGTACGAGGGTTCACTGGTTCGCCTGCGGTGTGAGGCTGTCATCGCCGTAGGGCCTGGCTAGCGGTGGGAGTAGTAGGGGGCGATGAGGCCTCAACGGCAGCACAGCCGGCCACTGGAGGTAGGAGCAGGCGGTCTCGCCGGCTCTGGTTTGGGCGGCTGGTGCAAGAAGAGCGGCAATTGAAGAAGCAGCAGGACCGTTCGATTCAAATCCCAATGGTTACTACTTCTAGAATCGTTTGTTGACTAAGTTGACAAGCCCTGCGTACGCGCCAACTTAGTAGGCCCACAGGTCAGCCTCCCAACCAGTGCGCCCCAGATGTCAGTGGGAGCACTCATTTTTTTCGCGTAATAAGGACGCAGTTGATTGCATGCGGCCAGACCAGCGGAGGGAGTAGGGTGGGCCGGGGAAGCCTGCGCGGCATCACAGCGGGCCACAAGAGGAGGGAGCAGGCAGTCCCGCCGGTGCTAGTTTAGGCGGCTGGAGTAGGAAGATCAGAGATTGAAGAAGCACGTCGGCCGTTGGATGGACATCCAACAGTCACTGCTGCTAGAATCGTGTGTTGACTAACAAAGCCTTGCGTAAACAAGTCAGCCTCGAAATCTGTGGCATGTACAACCCATTTGCTATTATTTTTATAATTTTTACTCATTTTCTAATTCATATGGAATTTATTGCGGCTCGTTTTCCATTTTTAGAATTGCTGCCCATTTTCTGGTCAGTACGAGGGTCAAAAAATTAACTAAATATGTGGGAAATTTGGAAAATTCGCAAATTTTTGCTAGGGAACAAAATATTCTTAATCAAAAAATTAGTAGCCATACTAAAACAAATTTAAAATAAATTAGTACTATGTCATGTTAAATCCAAGTATAAGATATCAGTGAAGAACAAAAACAAAAAAGAAACTAATATCCCATTTGCTATATTTTTTGGAATTTTCAACCCCTTTTGATATTACTTTTAACAGACACTGACCATACACTTTGGCCAGGCCGGAATGCATCCCTCCTCGTCTTGAAAGATTTGCAGCACTGTAAGTTGGAGAAAACAAATAGGCCTAGCTTGGGTATTCTTCAAAAAGAAATACTGGGCTACCTATTTTCCCAAAGAAAAAACTGCTGGGCTGGTCATGTTGTTAGACGGGCCACAGAGACCGCACAACCCAGTTTATAGCCTGCTCCTCCGAATTACTACTAAAAAAAGTTGTGAAATTATGTCGTTAATTGACTATACGTTGAAAATGATGTGGGTCCCAGATATCAGAAGGGTGGATTAGAGTAAAAAAATGAGGGGTTCATCTGAGTAGTAAAAGATGTGTTTGCTTGTGTTCGGGAGTGGACCTGGTGGGTCCGTACTGTCATACTCACAACTACAGTCCTCTCCCGATTCATTATGTTGACAGGGACCGTTTCGAAAAAAACTATGTTGACAGGGCCGGACGGCGGCGCCGCGGCGAGCGCACCAAGGCGGAGGATAAAGTGTTTTCGCCATTGTGCTGGGCTGGGTTGGACATTCTTATTGAAAAAAATGGACCGGATCTATTTACGACGTTGACTACGATTTGCATGGGTCCGCTGGTTGCAGGAAGAAAATGCTGGGAGAAAGAAGACTGGTCGCTATCTTTGGCGAAGAATAATATCGACTGAATGTAACGACAATATCATAGGAAATAATATCCTCCTGTTAAATCGTGAATTTAAAGAACTAGTGCATGAGCATTTAGCTTTATTTATTTATTTACTTATTTATGTTTAGGGGACCATGAGCATGTACCTGGGCCGAATTCATGTGAGAGCCTCCCTTCCAGTTAATTATGGGCTTCTCTATTGGGCCTTCCTCAGTGGGCTGCATGTTATCAACAAGTTGAAAATGTGTTCCGTATGAAAAATAGTATGCGCTACGTACGGTACGGGGCACTAAAGGATCGAACCGTGCAACGACTTCCAAAACATTGTGTTTGTCGTTCTAATAACACATTTATTCAACCAACAGACGAAATATACTATTGATTGTACATTGAAAATAGCAGCAGCAACCAGGGCTGGGGGTGCAACAGAAGCAGTAAGCAGGTCAGAAGATTCAAGACGCAACTCTCTCTTCCAAACCAAATATGAGCCATCATTACAAAAGGGCTACCAAAAAAGAACAAGTGTATGCATCAAACTAAATAAAGATCCTACGACACCAAGTGTACGCATCTAACTAACTGGCTCAGTTAGACGTTACTATTTATTAAGCTATGGAGATTGGCTGATGGCTTGAACCAGATGGGTGCCTGACGGGGGAAACTCCAGCCAGCAGGTCGAAGTCTGATACTTGCGACCCTCTCTCCTACTTTGGGCTGCAGAGCATGGCGGCACATATCAGGGTATCGTGCATGCAGAGACGCATGGTACGCTGTGTACACACAGTTTTGCCTGATGAACGAAACCGCGCTACCATCATGATCCTTGCCGTCGGTTATCTCCTGGTTAATCAGATAATTCAGTCCGACAAACAGAGAGCGTGTACCAAGGCTACTTACCAACCTCCAGTCAAAAATTTCTGAAGGCCCAGAGAAGCTGGGATCCTGCTCAAAGACCTTGCAGTGACTGTGATTGTATTCCACGAAACAACACGTCCGGTACGTGCGAACGATCATCAATCGTTCGCCGTCGTTTGATCGAACCAGGAACCACCTGCAATTGCCATGCCACTTTTCTTTGAAAGGTTCTGGGATTAGGAAGGGTAGGGACACCAGGCGGCCTACAACATCATATCAAGTTGGAGTCAAATAACCCTAAAAAAAGTTTGAGTCAAATAAAAAATGGCTCTTGATGTAGTCAATCTTAAGAACATCATGTTATGAGCATGAATATTTTTTCAGTAAATGTTGACAGTAATATAAGCAAGCCATCATGATATTATAGGAAAGTAACATACTGCTGTAACGGCCGTTTGTAGCGATGACTGGAGTAGGCCAGCAATACGTCCAGCCATAAAAGGAGTCGACAACGTAAATGAAGCCCTTGTGTTCAATGGCATCAGAGAACCATGGAGGATGTATGATCCTGCGATGGACGTGTAGATTTATCCACTTACCGCAGTGACCTGTCATATAGGCGAGACCGCGGTTGAAGAACACAATTGGCCTAAAGTCTTTATAATTCGCAGATCTTGGGGGCACTTGGCAGATTACAACCTTGAGCAAATCAAACTTGGTATCATGTTGGCTACTGTAAGATTCCGAGTATTCTGGGCCGTGGTGCCAAAGCACTGCAGTGTTAATCGAAGGAAGGGGGATCAATCGCCGGGTGTAGACCTCCACGAGCATCCAGCTGCCGCGACCATCGACGAGCACCATCCAAGACGTGTTCATGCCGACCCAGTACATACCGTTAATGTAGTTGAGGGATCGGATCACAGTCAAGGGGGTTGATGCTCGCCACCCTACGATCGTTATGCTGCGTGACACGCCGTTTCTGAAGATCAGGCGGCATTAGCAAGCAAGGAGCTAGCTTAAAAAGCTCCGGCCTGAGGGCTTTGAGTAAACGGTACAGCCCCGACGAGCACGCGGCGAGCGGCATCGTACTGAGATTGTCCACACGCGAAACAATGAGCTTGATTACCTCTGTGGGGAGCGAATTCCAGCCACTCTTCCGGCGGACGCTGCTCGGTTCTGCCATTGATAGTGCTTGGGTTTCGGACTAGGGGGGAGGCGCCTTAGCGGGGATGGAAGAGCGGACAAAGACGGAGAAGCGAATATGTGCTGCGGGAAGTGGACAGGTGATGATGACTACAGCACGCCACTTGACTTACGAGACACATACCGGCAGCGTAGGGTCATATCAAAGTCAGACAACTTGCTTGAGTGATCACAGTACTGGTACTCCCTACAGTACTTGCTACTATGCCCTAACTTGCTTGAGTAGAGTAGTAGTGGAGTAGGACTCTACTCTACTACTAGCACTGGAGGAGTAGTATGTTCTAATCTAAAATAGTTACAAACTTCAATGCCCAAGCGTGGAACGACTACGAACCGCCATCGGTGCTAACTCCAATCCTGCAAGTCATAGATTTGTTTCTTTTTAACTTTCTGTATGAATCTGTAGCCAGCCTGCAAGTCATGTACACTGTACTGACAGTGGAACCCACAGAGTACTTAGAATACAAGATTAAGGATGCAATTAACTTTTTATAGAGGGAGAATCATACACGCAATTAACTCAAATGGATTGGACGTGACTCTATTATTCTCCAACGGCAACCGGCAAATTTCCTCCCGTGGGCCGGAGTAGGTTTCTCGGTTTGCATGCGGGTTTAACGGAGGGGTTTGATGGAGATGAGGAGGCGTGTTCAGCCGGGCGTGAAGTGGACGGTGCAGTACTATTTGATTTGACAACTACAACTAGTATATTATAAAAAACAAAGAAGAGTAGTAGAGATAGAGATAAGAATAGAGACTAGGGAGGAGCACCATCTACTGCTTCGTGGGCTACTCCTGCGCTCCATTCGGTGGCCGCAACGTCCCCTACAGACACTCCCTCCTGCGCTCCATTCGGCGGGCGCTGTTGAAATTTGGGGAGCGCACTCTCGCGACTGCTAGCAGCGACGACTACACCGACGACGACTTCTTCCCCGACCTCGGCAACCTCTTCCTCAACGACATGGGCGACAACCTCAACGCCAATGGTGCTGCTCCCGTTGCACTGTATGTGTTTCTGTCCTTCCTGTTCAAAATCGTGGTAGAATTCATGTTTCTAGTCTGTGTCCTAGATTCGATCTGTTCATCTACTATGCTAGTCCGCATGATTAGTTTAATCTCTGTTATAGCCGTCATGATTTATTTTGTAGTAAATCTCGTAGTAACTTGCTCATATATTCAACTGGCGGAACGTCCCCTACAGCCACTCCCGTTTCATGGATGGCCTGGTCGATGCCTCCAAGGAGCCCTTCGTCTACTCCTATGAGTGCCCGGTGCCGTTTTGGGGCTCGCTGACGGACATCGTGCATCACCTGACGCAGGCGTGCGACAATCACTACTGGCCCTTGGCGAAGAACATCAAGTACGAGACGTGCTACCCGTTCACCGTGCCGGAGTCGCTGGAGGATCAGCGCCGCCTGCTAGTCTCGGAGGAGGACAGCAGCGTCTTCCTCTTGCTCGTGGCCACCGGCGAGGCCCGCGCAGGCCGCCGCCACATCTCTTTAGTGTGCGTCAGGGGCGACGCCGCTGACGCTGACACTGACACGAGGCCGATGTACGGGTGCGTGCTCACTATTACTACCCCTCGGAGGTACGTGGGCGGTGACACTGGCTACGCCAAGCATACTTCGACTCTGCCAGCTGGGACTTTCCTGCCGATGTGGACATGGAAAGGGCACGGTGTTATTTGAACCCCAACGATGTGCACGGGGACTCCAAGGAGGTTCACCTGGACATCTGCATTATCAAGTTAAATGTTGATCATTAGTCTTCGCTCAATGTAATCCGCTGTCTAAGCATGTGGAGACTTCCATGCATGATCTTGCTCTATTGGAGTATCGCGCATGAATAAAAGTGTATCCATTTATGGTTTAGTCTAGAATATTCCATGTATGAATTTTTACTACAGTACTGGTGAAAGACTTATGATGAACCATTTCTTACATATCCTCTGCCCCCTCCCAAGTCATCCTGATTTAATCGCTCCGTCTAGGTGTATAAGGGCATGGTTAATACTTAAATAGTATAGCCAACTGTTGACTATAAGAAAGTGCCATGTCATCTGTAGCCAACATGTATAACAATGGATACTCAAAAACTAATTCTTGAAGATCATTTCATGCAAAGCACAATAAGAGTTATTTCTTCACAAGTTTTGGATGCAGGTTGAATAGTTGAACGCTTTTGTTTGCAAAAGATACTTTTTTTATCTATTTCACCCGGATGTTTGTGAACTCTAGTGATGAAATAATATCCGAACAAACCTATCGATACCTGTTACACATGAGATGACCCCCACATCCTTTGTCAAAATAAACAACTCCCCGATCAATGCATTTCACTCTTCCGTGCAATGCACGGGCACCTTACTATAGATTAGTACGACCAAAAGTTGTACTAACATTATATATAGTACGATAAATGATGATGCATGTCACCTAAAATTATAGGAGTATCATTGAAAACTATGTTCAACTACGAATCCAACGATATTGTTTTTCTTGACATGCACTAACATTTTGTCAGTTAAATCTTCAGTCAAATTCAATGGGGGATAAACCACGACCGATGTAGTTGTACTAGTGTAGAGGGCGGCGCTGCACGGGAGTCTCACCCCGCTCGTGGCGCAGCAGTAAAGCCGTCATATCACAAAACCCAACCACTCCCAGTAATAAGTGGCCTGGTAAAATAAACGGACAAGCAACCATCACATCCCTCCATCTTTTTTGCATTTCATCTCTCTGCATTTACTTTCTCCGGTTCATCTTGCACACTCGATGCCTAGCTACTACTCCTAGTATCCCTAGCTACTACTCCTAGGGCCAGTTCTTTTGGCGGCTTCCCCAGCTTTTCCCATAAGACTAGTCACAGGAGAGAGAACATTAAGGCGCGTCACTCATTTATTTGGGCTTCTAAACTACTACTAGAAGTACCTCCGTCCTGGTTTATCCCTCACCATTGTAATTTGTGCTAAATTTTGACCAAAGATTTAATTGATAAAATGTTAGTGCATGTGACATGCAGTAACATTTCATTAGTTAAATTTATGATCAAAATTTGACACAGATTACAATGGGGACCAATAAACCAGGACGGAGGTAGTAGTTATGGGATTACTAATCTAGAAGCCTAAAAGAACTGGCCCCTGGTACTCCTACTAGTAGTAGTACTCAAGTTGGAATTCCAATTGCACGTCACAACTTGTTAGGCAAAAAATTCGATACAGGGTGTAGGAAGCAGTTTGGGAATTTGCATGCCTTTCCAACCAGTGAGATACTCCATACAAAGTACGACAGAGAAATAACCACAGAGAAGGAAGCTAAACGTAAACAATCAAACGAGCATTTTTGCATTTGTTTTGCATTGAATCGTTTCACAAGCTTGACTAGTGCTGTATTTTTACTTTTACAAAAACCACATCTTAATGTTAAAACGTGCATTTGCACGTACATAAGTAATAGTAGTACTCCCTCCGTCTAGGTGTATAAGTCTTCCCTCCTTCTTGGTCACGGTGCACAACCAAAGATGACTTATTGACCTGGACGGAGGGAGTAGCACAGTCTGCAAGCATATATAGAGAGAGACGTGTAGTGTGATAGTATATGGTAAAGTTTGTGCTATATGCACGTACTTACAAAATGCGTACGAATACACAAGGTTTCCAAAATTTCCCTTTTACATACTTAATTAAGGACGCTAAAAATTCCTGAACGTTCGGGATTTATCATTTGCGTCCCAAAAGTAATGAGATTGCCTTACGAAACAAAAATTATACTCTCCTAAAAGCCACGGCGCTCGCAGGAGCGTTTGCGGCGCGCCACGAGTGCCTTGGTGTGCGGCCGTTTCCCAGCGCGCCGACACAACGCCGCTTCCTCAGCCTCGCAACTCGTGAGGTGCTGATTGGCGGCTTGCCGGTGGGCGAGCGCGATCTCACCGGGTGTGGTGATCCGGCGCCAACAGGTACTCCTCCTCGCTGGAAGCGTGCACCCGGTCCATGTACCGCCAAGCGTAGATGAGGCGCTTGGGCCCGACTACACTCAGGGCGTCGGCACGGGCGTCCTCCGCCACCCTCACGGCCCTCGCACGAGCCTTCTTCCAAAGTGGCAATTGCCTGACTCTCTCGGACGAGACATAGGCCTCGCAGGCAGCTTGTTCCGCGGTGCGCTTCTCTTCCTCGGCCTTCTTCTCCGCCTCTATTTTGGCGCGCTCTGCTGGAGGCAAAGCCTCCCACAAGGCGACATCCATTTCTTTCCAAAGCTCCTCAAGGCTGGGGGCCTCGGCGGGCGGCGCGACGTTCTTCTCATAGCGGGGAGCCGACGCGTCCTCCGATGCGCGTGCTGGCGAGATTGGGAACGCCGACGCGTCCACCTCGACGCGTCGAGGCGAGGAGCGGAACGCCGACGCGTCCTCCTCGACTAGTGGCGGCGAGGAATGGAATGGCGACGCGTCGCGTCGCGGCGAGGAGCGGAACGCCGACGCGTCCTCCTCGACTAGTGGCGGCGAGGAACGGAACGGTGACATGTCGCACCGTGGCGAGGAGCGGAACACCGACGCGTCCTCCTCGAGTAGTGGCGGCGAGGAACGGAACGGCGACGCGTCCCGTCACGGCGAGGAGTGGAACGCCGACGCGTCCTCCTCGACTAGTGGCGGCGAGGAACTGAACGGCGACGCGTGACCGTCCGCGCAGTGCAGCGAGGGGCGCCTAGGGCTTGGGATGGGCGATGCCATGGTGGTCGACGTGAGAGGGAGGGGGAGGAGATAGCGATGAATGTGAACGTGAGGGGGAGGAGATAGCGATGTCGTGGGAGGCGCAATATTTATAGCGAGCAATGGCACACCTACGTAAGATATGGACTGAGCTGCACTAACTTAACTGCAGGTCCAGTTGCGTCACTGACATGTGGGCCAGACCCCTGTTGGGCCCATATGTCAGTGAACCAATGCACCTACAGTTAAGTAACAGCTACGTGGGCATATTTGTTGGAGTCAATTACGGGGGAGGGAAGGGGTGGAAATATTGCTGGTCACAACGGATTGGACGAGCGCGGGGGGAGGAGAGTCATGCATGTAGATTTTTTCCACACGGGGTGGAGTGGTGGGACCGCCGGAGGGAGAAGGAGAGTCTGGCAGGCATATTATTTCCACACATGGAGAGGAAAAGATTTGGAGACGAAAGGGCTTCCTGCAGGTATGGGGAACGGTGCATAATAAATCCCATCTTGCATCCCGAGCTAGGTATAGTCTCAAGTCATTAAAAACATACACGTCCCAAACATGTTCATATTTCAAGGTGCACTAAATTATTGCATGCAATAATTAAGGCTGGCCATAATGGCGGTATCTTAGCTGGTATCATGCACACGGGAATAGCAAACATGCTGATGTGGCAAAGAATTAAAGAAGAGATGGGGGTTAGAGTAACTAGTGTTCATGCATGCATTGGTAAACACATTTTTTGTGAAAAACTACAAAAACTATTCCACCGCCTCTATCTTGCTAAGAGTAGGTCAAATTTTTGAATCGAGCCCTTTAAACTAGAAGGGAGGTAGTAGTACTCTAATAGCTAACCTTGGCCCTGTTTGGATCCATGTGTTAGAGTTAGTTTGGGTTAGTTTGAACTCAACTAACCCAAAAAAGTCTAACCCACCCAAGAGGTGCTTTATACTACTCATTATAATCAGTATTGTAGATATTGATATTTTTAGTATAAACGGTTGACGGAAGTAAAAAGGACCAGGGGGAGTATCATGCATGCGGAGTACACAAAAAAAATTGCTCATTTATAGCCGGTCGAAGTCTCAAAGGGCGCGACCGCGCGAGGGAGGCGAAGGTCGTGGGAGGCGCGACAGTTGATGGAATTAATTGAAGTTACACACAAGCCGGCATGGCGTGCGAACAGGCAGAAGCTATACCGTCAGGCCTACGATATGGGTCTAGTAGACATGACATCTAGTGGGTCCCGCATAGTTCTTGAGAACTCTTTGGGGGCTTGCAGCCGTTTATCCACCGGGCAAGCCAGCAACCCCACACCGCTCGCATGCCCTACTCGTCCCTGTCTTCTACTAGTACAGTACCTTACAACAGTTCGCTCCCAGTCGTCCCGTCCTTCCACATTACGGCAGTTCCACTAATCCTAACCCTCCTCCCAAATCCATGGCGTCCCAAATCTTCATGACCGGCGGTGAGTACAACGTTAGAACCATCACCGGCGATGAGTTCGATGTCATCTACACCCGTTCTTCCGCAACGGTGAAAGAATTCCTTGCTCGCTTCAAACGCATGTTCGAAAACTCAAATGATGAGTGGGTCGCTGGGCTAGATGTTGAGTACACCACAGTCCTGGGAAGCGAGAAGAAACTAAAGGAGGCAGAGAAGAAGAAGCCCGCCGTGATCCAGGTTTGCGTGGATGACTTATTCTTGGTCTACCACATATGCCATGCCGACGTTGAGTGCGAGGAATTTAAGAAAATCCTCAAGGGTGGCCGAGTCAAATTCTTTACTGTAGACTTTAGGAACGACAAGGAAATCCTGGGTCGAATAGGCCTCGTTGCAGGCGACCCCTTCGACCTCCAGAAGGAAGGGTTGGTGTCCTCCTCTCAGCCTTCAATGCCGACCCTGGCAGTAGCCATGATTGATCGTTCGTATGCTAAACTAAAGAAACCTCATCATGAGTTTCATCATGCATGGGAGTCAAAGACATTAGATGAAGATCACATCCCGTACGCAGCAATGGATGCCTACCTTTGTTTAAATATCTACAAGGGTTTGATGAAGAAGCAGAGCCCATTGTCCGGCTCAAGCAAAGAAGCGTCGGAGAAGAGGAAGAGGGACGAGGACGAAGTCGAGGACGTGGACTCGGACTCCGAGTAGGTGGCAGTGCCGTTGCTCATGCTGGTTCTACTGTAGTGTCAAGCGAACTAGTTGCTTAGTTTATTTTCAAGGGTGTGTTGTGCTGAGGCCCCAGCAGAACTACGTTTATGTTCTTTCTCGTTATTTGAACTCTTTAGTACGTATAGTAGTACTAGTACTATGTCTTACTACTGTTCTTATTGCAGTTGGTACTACTGCTCGTATCTTCGTGTTTCTACTGTAGTTAATACATTCGTACTAGTAGTATAATTTGGGTCAGTCGATTTGTGAAAGAAGTTCGACGGAGTGAAGGAAGAAGACGGCAGGGTGCCCATGATCTATCTTATGAGTGTTGGGTGTGGAATGCAGTTCGCCGGAAAAAATGGATCGTGCCCGGGGTTAAACGAATGGCGGGGGTGGGGGGAGCGTGGCGGTGGCAGGCGGTTCAGGGGAGGGCGCGGCGGCGGCAGGCGGTTAGGTGTGTGGCCGGCTGAGAAGATGAACCGTGCATCTATTTCGGAGGTTGAAGAAGCCCTTCTAGCCATCCATGTTGCATCAAACGGCTCACAAGAGTCGATTGACCCAAATTGCTCCTTCGGATTGCAGGATCCACATGGCATTCAAGGTCTCGAAGGTAGATTCCGCATCCGCACTTGGTTTGCGGGCTCGACGCGCGGGCGACCGGCTTCCACCGTGACAGCCACCATGCGCGCCTCCTCCGCGCGGGCGGAGACGACAATGACACGCTAGTTCCTCCTTGCCGGCGTGCTGGAGCACGCGCTCGTCCTCCTCTTCGTACACTGCGTGCATAGACGCGGCTCCACCAGCTGCTCCCGTGCTTGGCAGCGCGGCGGCATCACGAGGAGGGACTGTAGACGATGTGAGCGGGCAAGCCTTCGGCTTGGCGGCGACACGGCGCTGATGGGCGAGAAATTGTTGGCCGGAGCAGGCGGGCGCCGGCATGCGCAACGGCGGTAGCGGCATATTGATGAGTGCGCATATGGGAGCTTAGTTTAGTTTTATATAGGGTTGGTCAAACTTAGAAGAAAACCGTACTAGTACACGTAAACATTTGACTTAGGCAGCGCTTTTATTAGTTACCACAGCCATGATACGGAATCCTGTGCAAGCGCGTGAACCGCGGCCGCGCGGTCGATTGAACGGTGCGTCACCGTGTCACGCTCGAAGGACATCCACCGAACCTTTTTGTGTGTGTGAAAACAATCCCCGAATATTACTCAACTTTTTTTCCGGGAAAAGTTCTTGACGCTACAATATTTCCATATATTTGAATTTAGCGTCAGTTCATGTTTATTTGGATTTGGACGTTTTAGGTGCGCCCTAGTTTTTTTTAATGCTGATTTTGGGGCTGTGTGGTTCCCAGCCACCGTTTGCCAAGCCAAAATTTGGCAGCCACAGTTTAGTTGGCATGTGTTTGGTTTTTGCCACACTTTGGCTTGCCACTCTTTATTGCCACACTTGCCTAAGGTTAGTTCTTCAAAATGAGAGCCACAAGTTGGCAAGCCTAAGGGAATCTTGCCACACTTTGTGAGTGTATGTCATGCGGGGCCCTAGTGTGGCAAAAAGTATATTGCCTAAGGTAAGGCTTGAACCAAACACCCTCCTAAATTGGTCAAAGTTGCCTAACCTTAGGTGTGGCAAGATGTGGCAACCATAGTCACAAACCAAACAACCCCTTAGTCTCAAACCAAGCAGCCCCTGGGTGTGTCTGAGAGAGAACGTGTGTATGTGTCCATATGTGTGTTGTGGCGGAAGGGCAATGTGGAGACGGTGTGCGTGTGATAGAGACATTGTCGGAGTGAATGGCCACGGGTAGCCTAACCGACTGCCCCTGGTTCTTCTGAAAAAATTATCAGGCCTTCGGGCCTCCAAGCACTCCGAGCAATGGGCCGCCTTCCCTGGCCGGCTACCACTAAAGCCGACTCCTGGAAGGCGACCCAGCCTCACCAACTCCTCCCCATGACGACTATGGGGTGGCCGACTCCAAGAAGGACGCCGACTCCTAGCAGCCGGCCAAGACCACAACCACTCCAAACCACTCCCACATAACAGCGACGTGACAGGGTGTGGCCACAGTGCGGCCTACTACCCCTGAAGCCCGAGGCGGGCATGGCTACAGGAGGCCGTACCGGACGGATGTCTCCCGTGCGGCTCGGCACTGTAGCCATGTTGGCCTCGACGTCACCCACGACCGACTCCCGTACGGCGCGTGGGCGGCGGGCCCCTTCGTCCAGAGAGAGGCGTGAAGGCGGCCCGGCCTTTCCCAGTCGGCCAAGAGCGTAGCCGGCCTCCAGAAGCCGGCTACTCCCTTCCTCGAAGCAGGAGCCCCATTAAGGAGACAAGACGAGGTAAGGCTACAGTGACAGCCCCCGAGGCGGCCCACTGTAGCCACGCTTACCTCGACAAAGCCCTCGTCATCACAGGCGAGGCTACAGTAAGCAGCCGCCGACAAGTCCCTATGAAGTGGGGCCGGCCTGTCGACCGAGTAGCCGGCAGCCGGCGGGACCCACCAGCCAGCGGGACCCAGCAGCCGGCGGAGAAGCCGGCGAGCGTAGGCACTGACGGCTGGGGCCAGAGCCCAGCCGGATTACCATTGTACCCCCGGGGGGTAGGCCTATATAAACCCCCCGGAGCACCCATGCAAAGGGTTGGCACCCAAGCATAGTTGGCCTCCGAGCATAGAGCTACCTTCTAAGCATAGCACACCCACCATAGATAGAGAGAAGCAAGAGCTAGCCTTTTTCTTCTTCTCCCTTGATCTCAACAGCTCTAGGAGCGATTGTAGCTACCTTTTACCGATCTAGTGATCATGCGGAGACCCCGCAGAGCAGGACTAGGGGTGTTATCTCCTCGGAGAGCCCCGAACCTGGGTAAGATTCGCCGGCGTGCATGTCTTCGCCTCATCCCGTTTCCAGGCACCGGCGACGTTTTATTGGCTCCCACAATGATAAGCCATCCCTTGGCATATGTCGCACCAACCACCCGACATTTGGCGCCCACCGTGGGGCCAGGTGCACCGTCGTCCGGAGACCTGTTCTAGACGGGAACCCTCTTCCTCCCCCGCGAGCGCAGCCAGCCTGCTGCGCCCGATGGCGTTTGCCTCGACGCGCTGCAAGGCGTCGACGACGCCTGCGCAGCGAGCCGCCTCGCCGATCTGCTCGGCGAGACTCGCATCTCCGATGAGCCTGCGTCCGACGCAGGCACCGGCTACCCCGAGAACCGTCTCGTCAGCCTCCTCAACCAACTTCACGTCTCCAGCGAGCCTGCTGCGGATGTGGAGTCTGTCGGCTCCACCGACCCGATGCTCATCGACTCCGACACCGCGTCGCCCGACGCCTACCCCTCCGACGTGGTGGTCTTCGACGACCCCCTCCCTCGGGCTGACAGCGGCAGCAGCGCTGTCACTGAAGTGCTGGTCATCAGCCACGTCTCCAACTCGGGCGAGAACGCCCGCGACGCTCAGCAAGCGGCGATGCACGACCTCTTCGTCCCCATCCCGGCCGACGCTGACGCCGAGACCCTGGAGGCACGCCGCCTTGCCCTCATCGCGGAGGGCAAGAAGATAGCCTCGATGAGACACCTCACCGAGGCCCACCAGCGCGAAGTCGACCGCGCCGCCTTCGGCACGCCGCCGCCTAGCGGCCCGAGCCGAGCCGGCTTCACCCAGAAGCGCGGCGCAGCCGTTGCCAGCATGCTGGGCGCAGATCGCCCCGTCTACGACACCCCGCTCGAGAATCTGCGAGCTGCTCAGGCGGCCGCAGAAGAGCTCAATGGGCTGGGAGCCGACGAGCTCCCCTACATGGCAAGACGGATCCAGCAGCTGATCGACGCGGCTGCAGAACGGCACGAAGCCGGCGCCCGTGCTGATAGTCATCCCCCGCGCAGGGAGCACGCCGCGACGTCCCGCTCGCCGACTGCAAGCGGCGCACGCCAGAAGAAAGACAAGGAGCCGGCTGCCAGCCGCAGCCGGACTCGCATCACCATCGAGCGCGACGCGGATGGCCGCCCTCGAGCTGTAGAGCACCAAGGAAACCTGCCTCGTCCCCCGCCTCGAAAAGATAGACACCCCACTCCGCCGCCTGTCACGCATCCGACTCTTGGCGACCGACTTGGTCGCCGAGAAGGAGTCGGCGAGAACGACTCCCGCCACAGGATCGACCGCCTTGCTCGGTCCTTGGCGTTAGAAGAAGAAGACGATGTCGGCCCGCCATGCTTTGGCCCCCGCATCCATGATGAGCCCTTCCCTAAAGGGTTCTCGCTCCCCAGAGACACGCCCAAGTACAATGGCTCGGTGAAGCCGGAAGATTGGCTCATCGACTACTCCACGGCCGTCAGCATCGCCAACGGCAATCGGCGCGTCGCCGTGAAGTACGTCCCCCTGATGCTGCAGGGCACGACGCGCACGTGGCTCAACAGCCTCAAGCCCTACAGCATCAACAGTTGGCTGGACTTCACCGAAGTATTCGTCCGCAACTTCACTAGCACCTACAGGCGGCCTCCCAAGCCTCGCCAGCTCTCCCTCTGCGTCCAGGGGCCCAACGAGTCAACCCGCGATTACCTCACGCGATGGGCCGAGCTCCGAAACTCCTGCGAGGGAGTGCACGAGGTCCAGGCCATCGAGTACTTCACTGCCGGGTGCCGAGAGGGCACCCTCCTCAAGCACCGACTCCTCTGCGACGAGCCGGCTACCCTCGACGAGCTACTAGTCATCGCTGACAAGTACACCACTGCCAACTCCTCAATGAAGACCGAGCTCCGAGTGGACGCCTCGGGAAAAGTAGTTGCTCCGGCTCCCAAGACGCCGGCTGGCGACCCTAACCGGCGCCCCTACCAGAACGACCACAAGCGCAAGGGCCCCATGCCGACCTCCTCCAGTCGGCAGGTAGCCACAATTGAAGACGAGCAGCCCGAAGAGCGGCCCGCTCCCAAGAAGAAGGGCGGCCGGCCACCTTGGTAGCCGTCTTTCTCCTACGAGCAAGCACTCGATGCTCCCTGCAAGCTCCACAGCGGCGCGAAGCCGTCCAACCATACAACGCGGAAATGCCACTGGCTCACCCGCATCACCAAGGGCGAAGGGATGGTGCCGCCTCCGCCTCCCGGCCCGCCGCCTCCAGCTCCCCAGCAGCCGGCGGCCCGGCCGGCAGTCGGCGCCATCCAAGACGAATTCCCCGAAGAGCACGCCGCCTACGTCGTCTTCACGAGTCAAGCCGACGACAAGCGTAGCCGACGCCGACAGCACCAAGAAGTAAACGCAGTCGCCTCTAGCACCGCTGAGTTCATGCACTGGTCGGAAAAGCCAATCAGCTGGAGCCAGGCCGACCACCCAGAGGTGATGCCTTCGCCCGGCTCCTATGCTATGGTCTTGGACGTCACCCTTGCGACGGAGAGGCGAGCTGCCAGATTTTCCCGCGTCCTGATAGACGGCGGAAGCAGTATCAACATACTGTACCGCGACACCATGGACAAGCTGAACATCAAAGCGAAGCAGCTCATGCCGAGCCGCACCGTCTTCCATGGTATCGTACCCGGCCTATCTTGCTCTCCAATCGGCAAGATCAAAATGGATGTTCTCTTCGGAGACAAAGATCATTTTCGCCGGGAAGCAATATGGTTCGAGGTAGTGGATTTGGAGAGCCCCTATCATGCACTGCTTGGCCGACCTGCTTTGGCCAAGTTCATGGCTGTGCCCCACTACGCCTACCTGAAGATGAAGATGCCGAGCTCGAAGGGGATCATCACGGTAGCCGGCGACTACAAGAAGTCCATCGAGTGTGCCATGGCCAGCAGCCGGCTGGCCGAGTCCCTCGTGGTGGCAGAAGAGAAGAAGATGTTGGAACGGGTTGTGGCCATGGCCGGCAAGCAGCCGGCCTTGTCCCCCAACCCCAAGGATTGTGACGCGCAGGGCTCCTTCCAGCCTGCCAAAGAGACGAAGAAGATACCTCTGGACCCGGAGAACCCGGAGAGGTTCGCTGTGATTGGGGCGAACTTGGACAGCAAATAGGAAGGCGAGCTCGTCGACTTCCTCCGTGAGAATCGAGACATCTTCGCATGGTCCCCAAAGGATATGCCGGGTGTCCCGAAGGATTTCGCCGAGCACAAATTACATGTCCGAGCTGATGCGAAGCCGGTCAAGCAACCCCTCCGCCGACTATCAGAAGAGAAGCGAAGAATCGTGGGAGAAGAGATAGCCCGGCTCCTTGCCGCCGGCTTTATCATGGAGGTTTTCTTTCCAGAATGGCTCGCCAACCCAGTTCTGGTTCTGAAGAAGAATAACAAGTGGCGTATGTGTATAGACTACACGAGTTTGAACAAGGCCTGCCCAAAAGATCCGTTTGCTCTGCCACGGATTGACCAAGTGATAGACTCTACAGCCGGATGCGAGCTGTTAAGTTTTTTGGATGCATACTCCGGGTACCACCAGATCAAGTTGGACCCGGCTGACCGCCTGAAGACTGCCTTCATCACACCCTTTGGAGCTTTCTGCTACCTGACAATGACATTCGGCTTGAGAAATGCCGGTGCCACTTTTCAGCGTTGCATGCAGAAATGTCTCTTGAAACAACTCGGCAGAAATGCCCACGTCTACGTAGACGACATTGTGGTGAAGACAGAGAAGCGCGGTACCTTGCTGGAAGACCTGAAAGAAACATTTGCCAACTTGCGCCGATTCCAGATCAAGCTCAACCCCGAGAAGTGCGTGTTCGGAGTGCCAGCCGGCCAGCTGCTAGGCTTCCTGGTCTCCGAACGCGGCATTGAGTGCAACCCCGTCAAGATCAAGGCCATCGAGAGGATGGAGATTCCCACCAAGCTGCGAGATGTGCAGAAGTTCACTGGCTGCTTAGCCTCCCTGAACCGTTTTATCAGCCGACTAGGAGAGAAGGCTCTCCCTCTGTACCGACTCATGAAGAAGTCCACTCACTTTGAGTGGAATGATCAAGCCGACCAAGCCTTCCATGAGTTGAAGAAAATGTTGACCACTCCGCCTGTCCTGGCCGCGCCGACTGAGAAGGAGCCCATGCTCCTCTACATCGCCGCGACAAGCCGAGTCGTCAGCACTGTTGTTGTGGTCCAGCGCCCGGAGGAAGGCCGAGCCCAGCTAGTCCAGAGGCCGGTCTACTATCTCAGCGAAGTACTGTCCAGCTCAAAGCAAAACTACCCGCACTACCAGAAGATGTGCTATGGAGTGTACTTCGCTGCCAAGAAATTGAAGCCCTACTTCCAAGAGCACCCCATCACGGTCGTGTGCACTGCCCCGCTCGCCGAGATCATAGGCAGCCGGGATGCATCCGGCCGGGTGGCCAAATGGGCCATTGCCTTGGCGCCCTACACGATTTTCTATCAACCCCGCACCGCCATCAAGTCGCAAGCATTGGCCGACTTCCTCGTCGACTGGGCCGAGACCCAGTACTTACCGCCGGCTCCCGACTCTACCCATTGGCGGATGCACTTTGACGGGTCCAAGATGCGCACCGGCTTGGGAGCCGGCATCGTCCTCACCTCTCCCAAAGGCGACAAGCTCAAGTATATGCTGCAGATCCACTTCGCCGCCTCCAACAACGTGGCCGAGTACGAGGCGCTCGTACATGGGCTCCGGCTAGCCAAAGAACTCGGCATACGCCGGATCCTGTGCTACGGCGACTCAGACTTGGTGGTCCAGCAATCATCTGGCGACTGGGACGCCAAGGAAGCGAACATGGCGAGCTACCGTTTCCTCATCCAGCAGATGAGCGGATACTTTGAAGGGTGCGAGTTCCTTCATGTGCCAAGGGCCGACAACGACCAAGCAGATGCCCTAGCACGGATCGGCTCTACCCGACAAGCCATACCGACTGGCGTTTCCCTCCAGCGCCTCCTCAAGCCGTCCATCAAGCCGTCTCCAGAGTCGGATTCCATCTTCGTACCGCCTGCGCCAGAAACAGCCGGATCCGGCTCGAGAAACCCCGCAGGCGGCACGGGGACTTCGACGACTGGCCCGGGGACTGACGTAGTCGCACCCAGCCCAGGGACTTCAGAACCCGGCCCGGGGACTGCAGCAGTCAGCCCGGGGACTGCAACGACACAAGAAGCGGTGGCCGACTCCAATGCAACACCCAACCCACCCGCCCGAGTCATGGTGGCCACATTTAACAGAAGAAGAAGTCACAACTCCCTCATGGGCCTAGCCCATCCTCAAGTTCCTAGTCAGCAGAGAGCTGCCGGCTGATGAGATCTCAGCAAGACTAGTGCAATGACGAGCCGCAGCATACACAATAATCAACAGGGAGCTTGTGAAGCGCAGCGTCACTGGAGTCTTCCAGCGTTGCGTCAAGCCAGAAAAAGGAGTGGCAATCCTCAAAGACATCCACCAAGGCGAATGCGGCCATCACGCAGCCTCAAGATCCCTCGTGGCTAAAGCTTTCCGCCATGGTTTCTTCTGGCCGACTGCCTTGGAGGATGCTAAAGCAATAGTCAAGAGCTGTAGAGGATGCCAAGTTTTTAGCTCCAAGCAACACCTGCCGGCTTCTGCACTCAAGACCATTCCCCTCACCTGGCCTTTTGCCGTCTGGGGACTGGACATGGTGGGCCCTTTCAAGACAGCCCGCGGCGGCCTGACACATCTACTCGTTGCTGTGGACAAGTTCACAAAGTGGATCGAAGTCAAGCCGATTAAGAAGCTGAATGGGCCGACTGCCGTGACATTCATCACCGACATCACTACTCGGTACGGCGTGCCGCACAGCATCATCACCGACAACGGCACGAACTTCGCCAAAGGAGCACTGGCACGTTTCTGCGCGACGCAGGGCATCCGACTGGACTTAGCGTCCGTTGCCCACCCGCAGTCAAACGGCCAGGTCGAGCGAGCAAATGGACTCATCCTCTCCGGCATCAAGCCCCGACTGGTTGTACCACTGGAGCGATCGGCCGGCTGCTGGCTCGAAGAGCTGCCGGCTGTCCTCTGGAGTTTGCGCACCACACCCAACAAGTCAACCGGCTTCACTCCATTCTTCCTCGTGTACGGTGCCGAGGCTGTCATCCCCACAGACATCGAGTTCGACTCGCCTCGGATCACCATGTACACGGAGGAGGAAGCCAAAGAAGCAAGAGAAGACGGCGTCGACCTACTGGAAGAAGGCCGGCTGTTAGCCCTCAGCCGGTCCGCCATCTACCAGCAAGGGCTGCGCCGCTACTACAACCGCAAGGTCAAGCCAAGATCCTTCCAAGAGGGCGACCTTGTGCTCCGGCTGATCCAGCGAACAGCCGGCCAGCACAAGCTCTCGGCCCCTTGGGAAGGCCCTTTCGTCGTCAGCAAGGCACTCGGCAACGACTCCTACTACTTGATCGACGCGCAAAAACCAAGAGCACGCAAGAGAGACGACTCCGGCAAGGAGTCGGAGCGACCATGGAACGCAAACCTCCTAAGACGATTTTACAGCTGAAAAGCAGTATGTATCACGCTACCCTTTTGTATTAAGTACAAACCAACAGGCCCCCCGAACAGTACTCGGGGACTGCCTTTTATTTACCTATGAATGACGAGTGTCATATCCTTGAATGTATTATTACATTTCGAATTTTTGTCCGGCACCGGGTTCGACTAGTCGGCCCGGGGACTGGCCGCCTTGAGCTATATCGAAAGTTCTTCCTAAAAGTCAGCAAAGTAGTGCGCCGGCTCCCGAGTCCCCTCTTGTTGCAAGTCGCAGCTCAAAGAACTGACTGCCCGACTAGCAAGAGGCAAGACAGAAAGGACGCCCACACGAAAAACGGCTAAGGAACAACTAACCTATATAGCCAAGAGACGGCCCCTAAATATGCCTGCCGGCTGTCAAAGCAGCCGGCTGGCCGGCTTCCTAAAAAACTTAGCTTTAGTCCAGCAGAGCTAAAGTACTTCCCCCTCCCCAATCGGCCAGGCACTCCCCGGCTACAGATTGCAGAGCAACTGTTTGACTGGGGAGGCGGCAACCAAGGGAGGGCGGCAAAGGAAAAAGCAGAAGGACAAAAAGCAAAAAGTACAAGGAAAGGCCAAATTGCATAAACTATATATACATAAAAACCGCCAACAGGCCGGCAACAGACTTAAGTTTGAATACACCCAGTGGGTGGAATTGTGCAGACTTAACCAAACATTGTTCAAAAGTAACAAGACAGGAAAACAAAAGAAAGAAGACTAGGGCGCGACATGAAGGCCGAGCTGGTCGGTGAAGGCGACCTCGCCGGCTGAAGGAGTGGCCGCCTAGCTGGTCCCGGCTTGACCACCTCCTGCGGCAGGAGACGCACTCGCGCGCGACGTAGTACTGGAGGCGCGGTCAGGCTGGCCGGCCACTCCACCAGCCGGCTCGGCGTCTTCACCCTCCTCCTCCTCCTCTTCGCCCTCGTCGCTGGAGTCGATCTCCTCCGCCGAGTCCTCGCCGTACGCCGGGTCCAGCCCGAACTAATCTTCCGGCTGGGCGACTCCATTGTCGTCCACCTCGGGGGCGAAGACGTTGGTGTCGGTGTAGTCGGCGATCGCTGAAGCCCGCCGAATGATGGCCGGCCGCGCCGGCTCCAGCTCCGTGTCGGCTTGCTGCCGCCAGGTAGCCAGCTGATCCAGGTTCAGGCCGGGATACCAGGCCTTGACGAACTCCAGCGCCCACCTGGCACCGGAGCGAGCCGCTGACGCCTTCCAAGCCTCGAAGCGGCCGACTGCCACCTCTAGCCAGTCGGCGGTCCGACTGGGGGTGCGAGGGACCACTTGGCCGGGCCAGAGGGCGGCCAAGACCTGCGACCCCGCACGCTGAAGCCGACGGAGCAGCCTGTGAGCCGGCTGGATGCGAGCCTGGATCGCCAAGAGTTGTTCCTACAGCGAGCGGCCGGCGGTTGGCGAGATCTCGAAGCCGGCTTGCCTCTTCGCCTGGCGACGGGCTTCGATGGCCTGGTTGGCGGCAGCTGAATAGCCAGGGAAGTATTTTGCGCGAAGAAGAAAGGAAGAGAAGAACACCAAAATTAGAAAACAAGCCAAAGTGGCAGATAGCAAGAAAGGACAAAGAGATAGACGGCTTACCGTCAACCAGATCCTCGATCTGGCCATAGCCGGAGACCAGAGTCTGCCTGGCCTCTGCCCAGCCGGCAGCCTCCGTCTCGAACTCCGCCTAGAGAGTGGCCTCGCGGTCCTGCGCCGCCTTCAGTACCACCTTGTGGCTTTCCTTCTGGTCGGCTAGCTTCTTGACCAGGCGGTCGCGCTCCTGCACCAAGGCGGCGAGCTCCGCGTCCTTGGCACGAAGAGCAGTCTGGGACTCCCCCATCTGTGCCCTCAGACTGGCATTGGCCGCTGCAGAGATGGAAGAAGAAGAAGAACAATAAGAAATCGTCAAGGAAGATACGAGCCGACTGCTCAGCAGTCGGCCCGAATCTCGGGGACTACACCCAGTGGGTGCGCTGACGCGCCCCCACATGAAATAAAGATCAAGTCACATACCTCGGCTCTCAGTAAGGTCGGCGGTCTTCTGAGTCAGCTCCCGAGCCTGGGAGTTGAAGGCGGCCGCCCGGAGGTTGTGGTAGTCCTGCAAGAACGGACAGAAGACCGAAGTGAGAACAAAAACAGCAAAGACAAAATCTCCAAGAAGTTCCATGCCGCCTGCTCAGCAGCCGACTCGGAACTCGGGGACTACACCCAGTGGGTGCGCTGACGCGCCCCCATGAGAGAAACCAAGATCAAGGAAGAACCAGATGGGAATACTAACCCGGATGGCCGCCCGTGTTGCGAGGAATTCGTCGGTGAACTGCCTCAGCGCCGCGGCTTGGCTTTGGAGCCGGGTCCGGACGTCTTGTGCAGCGACGTTCACCACGGCTGTCCCTCCGCCTGGCGTCCACCCCGAGGTAGCACTGGCCGCCTCCGCGTCTCGGGCCGACGAGCTGGAGCCCACGGCCGGCTGTGGCTCCGACGCGGCCTTCCCTGCACGCCGGCTTGGTGGAACCCGGACCGCCACCTCAGCCCCCGCGGCCGGCTCGCCCTCCGCCGACTGTGCGGGCGCAGGCTCAGGCTGGCCGCCCTGGGCCGCCCTAGTCGGAGGGGTCGGCTCCGGCGCCTTTTCCAAGATGATGACGTCGTCGCCGCTTCCCCCCAGGCGCTGCTGGCTCCCCCTGGCGAGGGCTCCGTGTCCCCAGGCGCCATGGTGCGCAGGGGGTGACCATCAGAACCTCCCTCGCCGCCGCCGCGGCCTCAGCCTCTGCCTGGGCCTTGGCTGCGGCCTCGGTGAGCGCCTTCACCGCCTCTTCCTCCCGAGCCGCCTTGGCGGCGGCTGCCTTCCATGCCTCCGCCTCCCGTGCCTCCTGCTGCTCCCGCACCTCCCGCGCATTCCTTTCCGTCGCCTCCTGGAGGGCGGCGCGGGGATCTACGCGGCGGGTGGTGCTCCCAGAGCCCCTTGGCAACTCGACGACGGAGCCGGCAGCCGCCCGCTCAAGTGACAACGGAGCTCTGATCGTCGAAGAAGAAGACGAGAGTTCAAGAACCACCCCAGAAAAGAGAGAGAGTACACAGAGAAAGAGAACTTACGCCGACACGGTCTGCGGCTGCTTCACCACTTTGCGGAAGCGAGCCGCCTTCGCGGCCGCCCCGCCCCTGGACTTCTTCGTTCGGCTGCCGAACAAGCCCTGGGCGGCGCGGCGCTTCTGGCCTCCACCCCGAGCAGGCTGCGCGCCGGAGGAGCCCGCGCCGCGTCCGGATGCCGGCTAGCAGCGCGGGACGGCTTCGGCTTCATCCTCGTCCAGCCAGTCGTCGAAGGTAGCAGTGAACCCGGAGCCGCCCGCTTCGTCGCCGGCTTGGCCACCGGCCGGCTCGACGGCATCGTCCATATGGACCGCCCCCAGGTCGGGGTCCTCCAGGTCGTGTTCGGTCCGGTCGGGGACAAAGCGACGCACCGCGTCTGACCCGCCGGCCGGCCGAAGCAGAGGGCTCTGTCGAAGAACAAAGCCGACTAAGTCAGAGTTGGCCAAGAGATACTCGGCAACAAGGCTGAGAGGCTGAGAGAGAGAGAAAAAGAGACAAGGGGAGCGTACCGTAGGCGGAGGATTGGCGCGGCTATATGGCTCCTTGCCGAACTGCCACTCTTCAGAGAGTTGGCAGTTTGCGAGATAGTTCACCATGTAGGCGACCTGGTGGTGCGGCATCTCCTGGGTGCACATGCGGCTCGGATCGAGCTGGCCGCTCATCTGACAGATCAGATGAGGCCGGCTCTGGAGCGGAAGAACCCGGCGCGTGACGAACACAGCCAGAAGGTCGGGCCCCGTTAGGCCCTCCGACTGGACCATCACCCGCAGTCGGGCGATGGCGGCGTTTCCTGCCTGCGACAGCGTCACGGCCCGGAAGGACCACTGGGGCAGCCTGCCCGCCGGCGGGCCAGCTACGTAAGCCGGCAGGTTGATGTAGTCGCCCCGCGGCGCGATGTTCCGCACGTAGAAGTATGACTTCTGCCACTTCTTCACCGACTGGATTAGCGTGATGACGGGGAAGGGGTTGTCGGCGCCCGATCTCCGCGACGCGATGAAGGCGCCAGTATGAGCCGGCACGCCCTTGCTGCGCGTGCCCAGCTTCATCTGGAAGAGCTCCCCCCAGAGCTCAAGGGTGGGGAGGACGCCGAGATAGCCCTCGCACAGGGTGACGAAGGCAGACAGCAGTACCACCGCGTTGGGGGTGAGATGGTGCAGCTGGAGCTGATAGAATTCCAGCCAGGAGCGGAAGAAGGCGCTCACTGGCAAGCCGAAGCCGCGAAGGAAGTGCGAGCGGAAGACCACCCGCTCGCCATCCCGCGACTCCGGCCTGATTTCCTTCGCGGGCGCAAGGCGGACCGCCACTTTGTCCGCGCCGGGCAGCCGCCGCGTGTCGCGGAGGAAGTCGACGTGGTCGTCATGGACGATGGAGCCGTCCCAATCCCCGCCAAGCTGCTCTACGTGGGGAGGCATAGCAAAGAGCTAGCACGGCGGCGGAGGAGCGTGCGGTGGAAGAGCGCGGCGGCAAGGCGCTGTCGCGGGAACGAGCGAGGGAAGAAGACGGTGGAAGTAGGAGGAGCGTGCGAGGGCCTGCCGCCCTCCACCTCCCCCTACTTATAGCCTCACGAGGGCGAAGAGGCCGGACGTGGGGGGGGGGGGACATGGGATTAACCGCGCCCACTCTCCCCACGTGTCGCGATTATCGCGCGTAAATGCGAGCCGAAACTACCGCACGGAACATGCGGGTGGTTTCGGGATACAAAGGATCTGCGCCTGGGCTGGGGCGCGGACGTGGCGGGCCCCCTCCCTGTGGCGACGTCCCGTCACGCGCGTGGGCTGGCAGGCTTTCCGGCCACGTGGCTCGCCAACGGCCCGTGGTCGGCCCGGGGCCCGGTGCACGTGCCAGCGAGTTCCCACCCTCCGACTCCAAAAGACTTCGACTCAGGCGGCGCGCCCGACCAAGGCCGGCTCCCAGCTGCCGGCTTGTCACGATAGGAAGCTGATCGAGCTTCTCAAACCCCACTCCACCTCGAAGCCCAATCAGCTTCGGGGACTACTGTCGGAGTGAAATGGCCACGGGTAGCCTAACCGACTGCCCCTGGTTCTTCTGAAAAAATTATCAGGCCTTCGGGCCTCCAAGCACTCCGAGCAATGGGCCGCCTTCCCTGGCCGGCTACCACTAAAGCCGACTCCTGGAAGGCGACCCAGCCTCACCAACTCCTCCCCAGGACGACTATGGGGTGGCCGACTCCAAGAAGCCGGCCAAGAAGGACGCCGACTCCTAGCAGCCGGCCAAGACCACAACCACTCCAAACCACTCCCACATAACGGCGACGTGACGGGGTGTGGCCACAGTGCGGCCTACTACCCCCGAAGCCCGAGGCGGGCATGGCTACAGGAGGCCGCACGGGACGGACGTCTCCCGTGCGGCTCGGCACTGTAGCCATGTTGGCCTCGACGTCACCCACGACCGACTCCCGTACGGCCCGTGGGCGGCGGGCCCCTTCGGCCAGAGAGAGGCGTGAAGGCGGCCCGGCCTTTCCCAGTCGGCCAAGAGCGTAGCCGGCCTCCAGAAGCCGGGTACTCCCTTCCTCGAAGCAGGAGCCCCATTAAGGAGACAAGACGAGGTAAGGCTACAGTGACAGCCCCCGAGGCGGCCCACTGTAGCCACGCTTACCTCGACAAAGCCCTCGTCATCACAGGCGAGGCTACAGTAACCAGCCGCTGACAAGACCCTATGCAGTGGGGCCGGCCTGTCGACCGAGTAGCCGGCAGCCGGCGGGACCCACCAGCCAGCGGGACCCAGCAGCCGGCGGAGAAGCCGGCGAGCGTAGGCACTGACGGCTGGGGCCAGAGCCCAGCCGGATTACCATTGTACCCCCGGGGGGTAGGCCTATATAAACCCCCCGGAGCACCCATGCAAAGGGTTGGCACCCAAGCATAGTTGGCCTCTGAGCATAGAGCTACCTTCTAAGCATAGCACACCCACCATAGATAGAGAGATGCAAGAGCTAGCCTTGTTCTTCTTCTCCCTTGATCTCAACAGCTCTAGGAGCGATTGTAGCTACCTTTTACCGATCTAGTGATCATGCGGAGACCCCACAGAGTAGGACTAGGGGTGTTATCTCCTCGGAGAGCCCCGAACCTGGGTAAGATTCGCCGGCGTGCATGTCTTCGCCTCATCCTGTTTCCAGGCACCGGCGACGTTTTATTGGCTCCCACAATGATAAGCCATCCCTTGGCATATGTCGCACCAACCACCCGACAGACATAGAGAGGTGTGAATGTGAAAATGATCATGCATGAGTGAGACATAGACAGATGCCGATACGTTGTGTATACATGAGAGAACGGTCTTATTTTTCTTGTGTGTGTGTGTGTGTGAGAGAGAGAGAGGAGCATCCGTAACACAACAACCATCTCTCTCGATTCATCCGTCCCTCGCACGATCGCATGTAACACATGCATGAACACGCACATTTTGACACCCTCACCCGGCCCCTGCCCACCTCAAGGCCCGCACATCGCTCTCTATCTCGTACACACAATATCTTCATGAATACCCTGTTTAGCAAGTAGCTTTCCGTCACATACACACACATTTCTCTCCTTATGTTTGTTTTCTCTCAATATCTGACACACACATAGAGAGGCAGCACACATCACACACACACCCCTCCCCCGAGCACACAATTCATCCCCATCCAAGGTTATATGGCGACCACTCTCGCTTGTGCTTCTTCGCACCCCAGCATGCACAACACCTCAATCTTCAAAGAGCGCATCGAGGAGAGCGAAGACGGCGACCACACTGCGCTAGAGAATGCAGGGCCATTTGGAAGCAGGATGATGTGACGATGGCTGACTGACTCCTCCCCCCACCCTCTCTCTCTCTCTCTCACACAAAATAACCACCCTCTCCCCCCCGCACAAATTTATCAGTCCCTCAACCTACAAGATCCTTCCCCTCTCGTCCATGTTTTTCTAGCTCTCTCATCAAACCTGTTGTCTCTTCCCCTTCCACGTGTACAGAATCCGGATGCACACGCATCTCACGTATATTACATGTCTCCATCTTTCTCATAGACCTAACTTCTTCCTCTCTCTTTCTCTCTCTATCTCCCTCGTTCTGTTTCGTTAGGTTTGTCTCCTACTCTCTCGTCCACATACATACAATCTTTCCCGCCCTATCCGCTCCATCTTCGCAAGCTCTCTCTGCACGTTTCATTCACACATTGGGATATGTTCAAAATGTTGCTTTTATAATGGCTGATGTAGAGTTATTGTTGGTTTTGTTGCATCCTACAAAGTAATAACTATGAAATGCATTTTGATTGTCATTTGACTGGGATTATGCGAGTTTGAGCATGTTGTGAAGTACTATAGACCTCGTATACATCTTGGAATTCGACAATGATTGTAACTATTGAATTGTATAGACCATTACATTCGAAGTCAGTAGCCTAATATATTTATTTCACAATTTCAACGAATGATTAATTCACTACATACTAAGAAAACAAATATGTACACCCTCCGTTTTTATTTAAGTCTGCGTATTAGCATTGGTCAAAGTAAAGTTTTGTAAACTCTCAGAAAGTTTATAACAAAAAATATTAACATATACAATAACAAATAAATACCATTAAATTCATTATTGAATGTACTTTCACATCATACATATCTGTTATGGTAAATGCTTATATTTTTCTATAAACTTGGTCAAACTTTAGGAAGTTTGACTTCGGTCAAACCTAATATGTAGAGTTTACTAGTACTACTCGCTAGTTGCTTAGCCGAATCACCCAACACGCCACACGGGGAGTTCAGTGTCACAAAATTTTGAGGTCGGCGGGAAAATCTCCCGCGACCCTGATTCGAGCAGTGGGAAGTAACCATCATAGCCTTCGGAATAGGCCTATGGATGACGGTTGGTAGGGGGCTGTTTTCGTAACTTCAGGTTCACCCTACCCAGCCAACCCCACCCCGGCACCTAGAGTAGTACACCTGAATACTCCCCATTTTCTATCCCCACCGCAAAATAGACTTCTCCACGGCGCCGCAACCTTTGTGCTCCCCCCTTCTACATCGGCGCACTCGTCCACCGCAGCGCATCTGCCTCATCGACGACCCCGTACGCCGCACTGGAGCCGGTCCACCATGGTCGTCGTACACGGAGCCTCTTCCCCGGCACCGTCTTCCACGGTCTCGGATCTGCTTCCCGGAAGCCGACGCCAAGCGCAGAAGCACCACCGTCGTGGACAATGAACTGACTCCCGTTGCCGACCATGACTCGCAGAGGCCGCCGCGACCATCGTTCTCCTCCTCGATTGGTAATGTGTGTATTGAATCACTTAGCAGTACATGTGCAGTTCCAATTTTGTTCATACCTACCCTTCAAATTTCCTGGGTGCTATTGTTCCCGTGAAAGTAATTGGTTATAGCCTCCATTGTCCAATAGAATATCAGCTTGTAATTGTGCGTCGCTCCTGTATCGCGCTGTGCTTCGGTAGGTATTTCATCTGCAACCAGTAGTGTGGCAAATGATGGATAGTTTTTTAGAACTAGCAAGATGCCCATGCGTTGCACGCATCAAGATGCATTTTTATGAGTAGTTTATCTTATGGGAGAAAAGGATGAACGAGGGAATGCCTTATTTGCAAATGCGGAGAGGGGTGTGGGCATCTTTCTGCAAAATTGCCACAGTTTCCTTCCTATCCGTCGGATATAAATCGGATGGCCTATATTGCAGGATGGCAGGAACACCATCAGCACCAACTCTATTTTTTATAAGAGTAGGGAAAAAGTAGAGAGAGAAAATAGAGAGTAGAGAAGTAGAGATAAATATAAAATATAAAATAAATATAATAGTCGAGAAGAGAGTAGAGATAGCAGAGACGTCGGGAAAGGATTGCACGCGCGCGGGAAAAAGCGGCGGGCGTGCACTAGTTTTGGCGCGCGGCGTCCGGCGCGCTTTATAAAATCCAACGCCCTCCCACCGCTCTATGCCTTGCCACCACTCTCTCCCCGCTCTGTGCCTCGCCACCGCTTTCTCCCCGCTCTTTCTCGCCTCGCCGCCGCCGCGCCACCATGTCGCCGGGAAACTTGGGGATACCGCGGCGTCTGTGCGCGCCCCTCCGGCGGCTTCTCCGCTGAGCTCCGGTTCCGCGGGATGCGCCTCGGCCTCGGCAATTTCGACGCCGCCAACGAGGTCGCCCGCGCGTACGACGCGGCGGCGTGGCGCCTCTGGTGGCCTCATAGAACATTGAAATTCCCCAACGTGCCGACGCGGGAGCGGGCACAGGAGCTCACGCCTCTGCCGCGGCTTATCACCGACGAGGATCGTCGCGACAACCGGAGGCGGGAGCACCGTCTCGGCATCACCGAGATGGACAAGGAAGCCATGGCGCTGTGGCGCCAATGCTTCCCGCAGGACATCAACGAGCACGAGTTCTACAAGCAAAGGAGGGCGGAGAGGGATAAGAGGAGGGCGGAGCGAGCTGCCTATCGCGAGGACAAGCGTAGGCGAAAAGCGGACGCCCAATTCAGCATGAGGCTAGGAGCAGCGTCGCCCTGGGAATCCGACGACGATCAGTATCTTCACGCCTACAGTCGGACGTCGGAGGAGGACATCACCGAGGAGGAGTCGGACGACGGGGAGTAGTTGAATAATCTATGTTTTTATCTATCTATGCTGAGAACTATCCTCTACTCTCTATCTATACTTCTCGATCTCAGCACTGTGAACACTTCTTTAAAGCGCCGCGTGTTGCGATTCTGTTGGAGATGCTCTAACATGGCAGACGAGTGCTTTAATGTTGCCCACAAGATGCGCTAGTATTACTAGTAGTATATTTTTCTTGCCATGTTGAGATTTTAAAACCACGAGTGTGAACATGCAGAGGAGCAATGAAGACCAAACACGGGATATTGGGGACATCTTCAAGGAGCGTGGCAAGTTAAAGAGGAGCTGCACCGAACCTGTAAAATGAGCTTTGGTAAGTAACACCCTTTCAATTACTTTCGTTTAGCCTCGTGTTCTTCGATGTGTATATGTTGTAGTTTCTGTTTCTCTTAAGCCTCGTGTTCTTCCATGTGTCATAAGAAGAGTCTTAATCGTCCTAATGCTTTCGTTTTTAGCTTGATGTAGGAAGTGGGTGTTCTCACCTTGTAGTCTGTTTTTATATTTTTTCCTTTTGAATTCACTTCTCCCAGTTCTGTTTATCTGGCTTCTACTAAATGGATCTGGGTTGCTCTGAGTAATTATCTAAAAAAGAAGTAACTTCATGTCAGGATGCAATCCCTGCGAGGAGGGAAGTATGGTCAACCTCGAGATCATGTTTCCAGAATGAGGCTGGATTACACACAAGGTGCCAGTTCCCTAATGATGCTGGATTAGACACAAGGTGCCAATTCCCAGATGATGCTAGATTACACACAAGCCAGGTGGAGTCGTCAGCTGTTCATGTCCTCGTGGCTCTAGTAAAGGCTGAAAGAAAGCGTGCAACAGCCCTTGAGAATGTAGCTGAGTTCCTGAAGAAGCAAAAAGAGCAATTAGATGCTCTCTTCACCCATGCCAAAGAAGAGATGGAAGAAGCCAGAAATAAGCTAGCAGAGGCAGAGCAGGCTAGGCATTTCCTGCTATCTAAAACTGTTGTCCATACAAAATTTCCTTCATAGTAGCTAGGTTCAAATGTTTATCCAGTCAGCATGCCTGTTGTGATGTCCGTGCATCTACTGATGTGGCACAAAATATCTTTTTTGGGTCATGTAATAACAGCAATTACTTTCCAAACAATAACATACGAAGCATTGGACATGGTATAGTTCACGCGCAAGCCCGACATTCCAAGTTCAACTTCCACATCAAACTCATGTTCATAGATATCTCCACATTCATACATAATGTCCACAACCATGATTCACTTCAAAGCCAAAAAAAATTGTGGAGAGTTATGAATAAAGAAAAACCTCTAGTTCTTGCTACCAGTGCGAGCACAACAAGTCAAGACCATGCGTAATTAATTATATTTTGGTCACTTTTTGTGTTCTAAAATGCCGGCCGGCTCGCGGAAGGACGTGTTGCCAGCACACGCGCGGATTCAATGAAGGTAGTTGGGGCAGTCTGAAGCCGGTTGCATGCGGCGAGGAGGCGTGTTCAGCCAGGCCTGCAGCGAGTGGGGCCCTCTTGGCCTGCGCGCCGGTTCAATGCCTGCGCTATGAGAGGTCGCATCCGTGTCAGAGCAATCACTCCCTCCAGTCCTTTTTTTGTTTGCGTATAACAAAATCTGGTTTTCCATTCACATTTTACAAGTAAAATTCGTGGACAAACTTTGACCCAAAAAACGATGGGGACTAGTAAACCAGAACGGAGGTAGTGGTTTTTTTAATCAAAGAAGGGTTTCCCCCTTCCGATTTTCATTACTGAAAACCAACATCTAAATCTAAACATAGTATTTGCCCTAGAACTACCAGGTTCAACATCTCGCACCATAAACCCATACAACCATACGCCAAGGAGGTACGTAGTAGGTAGTACTATGAATTCCATTTTCGCTCCATACCCATCGTTCTAAAAACTACTTAGTACTTATAACGCGCCATTGAAAATCAGAACTCTTAACACCGCTAAACAATGATATTTTAAACATGGCTACTCGATCTGTGGCAACTGGCGAGCCACCGCCTCCAAGTCGTTCACCTGTGGTCCCGACCATCAACTCCTACGGATCAAATTATCACGCGAGCTGACTATTCCTACAAAGGTGCGCTCCACCACGTACCCGGTACCCGCGAATGCAGCAATCGTGCACCTAGGGTTTTAGGGTTTATTTGTTAGCGTTGCCTTTACGTAACACTCATGTGTGTGAGACAGCGAGAGACCGACTGCGTGCGTGCACCTCTTCTCTTCTTATATGTACTCCACCGTTTGTCTGGTGTCCACAAAATTATAATAACTACTAGCAATGTGCCAATGCGTTGCCACACGATCTGAGTAGATTAATACATATTCACCGATTTGATAGAAAAAAGTCTAGTTTTGAAATACGTATATCACTAAAAAAATGTTATGTTTCACTCAAAATATATTCCTTTGGCGGTTTTGATGAGATAAGGGAGGAATGTTGTTGGTTTCAAGATTCGAGAAGTGGTATATGTCTAATATTTACTCTTACTAGCAAGATGCCCGTGCGTTGCATGGAACATGAAGATCTTGTGGGAGAAAAGGATGAACGAGGGAAGGCCTTATCTGCAAATGTGGAGAGGAGTGCGGGTAAATTGCCATAGTTTCGTTCCTATCCGTCAGATATAAATCGGACGGCCTATATTGCAGGATGGCAGGCCGACCATCATCACCAACTCTGTTTTTTATCCCTACTCTTATAAAAAGCATAGTCGGTGATGATCATGTGCCTGCCATCCTACAATATAGGCCGTCCGATCTATATCTGACGGATAGGAAGGAAACTATGGCAATTTTGCAAAAAGATACCCACACCCCTCTCCACACTTGCAAAAAAGGCCTTCCCTTGTTCATCCTTTTCTCCCACAAGATAAACTACTCGTACAAATGCATCTTCATGTTCCGTGCAACGCATGGGCATCTTGCTAGTTGTTGCAAAAAGCCCATGTGTGTGTGAGAGAGAGGGAGAGAGGAGGAGGACGGAGTGCATGTGTGACAAAGACACATAGAGTGTGTGTGCGAGAGGTATCAGCTTAAAATGAGGCGATAGTGTGTGTGTACACGATCGAGAGGGCGTGTCTCAAGAAGGCAAGAAAAATCTACATTGATACAAGGAGCAGGAGAGAGACATGTATGCGATAGTGGAAGCACGAGTGTGCGGGTGTATAAACCTATCTAGAGGCTAGTCGATAAATGTTTGTGAGAGAAATACGAGACGGGGGTGCGGAAGCGAGAGTTTTGTGTGTGTGTGAGAGAGAGAGACGGTAGTCGGGAAGGGGAGTTGAAGCAGGAGTTGTGTGTGTGTGTGTGAGAGAGAGAGGGGGGAGTTTGTCTGATCGGTAAACAAATGAATAATGTCAGTCTGGGATGGAGACGAAAAGGAGACCGCAAAAAATGTTGTGTCTACAGGAGAGAGAGAGAGAGAGAGAGTAATTTTAGTGGTATGATTCATATCTAGAGACATATAGGGTGTGTGAGAGAATCCCATAGAGAGAAACACAAAGTGAAAGACGAGTGGAGACTGTGTATGTGCCGGTGAAAAAGAAAGCTTAGGTACCTAGTGATACGAGAGAACGGTAGAGACGTGAGAGATAATGAAAACTGTGTAATGTATAATGATAGGGAGAGTGTGACACTTCTCAAGGGAGACATCGAGAGACCATGTTTGCGAGGATAGGAGAAACATGAAGTGAGTGTGTGGGTGAGCTGGAGAAAAGAGAGTGATAGCTACATAAAGGAGCATGCACGCGAGAGAGATGGGCGTGAAAGGAGTGAACATAAAAGGGATTCAAATATTTGAATTCGAGATGATAATACATGTAATCCATACTCGAACCAAAATTGATCTATCAAACATGCATACTCATATGAATTCACACGCATCTATGTTATTTAATATGTAGATATTACTAATCCATACATTTTAGTAGAACATAATTTGGTTTAATTTTTTGAATTCAACCTTATGATTTTTAAAGCATATTATACATATAAAGGAGCAGAATTCTTTGTTGTGCTTTTGAAAGTATATATAAAAAATGATGTATATAGAATTTTATTCCAATAGAAAATGAATCCCGCCCAAAAAAATAGAATACAAACGGGATTCGAATTGAGTTGGCACGGTAAACGTGCACTCTGCAAAATTTGAACGAAGCGGCGAAAGTCGCAGTAACCGCCCGAAACCAAAATCTGCGAGATGGAAATTACTACTGCCTATCCCTGCCACGCAAAGCCTATCTGCTCGATTTATACAGGTTTCGATAGGGGTAGGTTTGTAATTTCACTTGAACGTGACATAACCGCCTCTCACCCGGATTCATACATGGTGGGCGCCAAAACACAGTGTGTCCTCAGCCGAAATCGACTCCCTCCCCGATTCATACATGGTGGGCGCCAAAAACAAACTCTCGTCGGCAAATATTCGGTGTATGCGAGATTACCGTCCTATCCCCAACCAACTAATATTGTTGTGATGTAGGAAATTTGAAATGGGGGCTAAGTTTGTAAATTTCCTCGCATTTGAGACAAGCGCGCCCTGAAGACATGGTTCCCCCCTTCCTCTCCACCTCCATTTCCCCATTCGTACTCCGTGGGCGCCAAAACACCCTCTCCACCCCACCCTCCTCTGTTCGCCACCCCATCCACCGCCATCCTCCTCCACCATGCCGGAGTTGATACCCCGACGCCGCCGTCCATTACAAGAGATCGACCTCTCTCATCCACGGCTTCGGACCGGGATCCTTGCATCCTATCCTCTCGCTTCATCCCCGCCGTCGTCCGCCTTGTCGGCGCCGCTCCTACGACCGTCTCGTGCATCGCGCCCTGCCGCCACCGTCTACCCTCCTAGATCTGCTTCCACACCGCCGACAGCCATCACTACCGCAGCACTGTCAAATTCTTAGCAGATGCATACACAGCGCCGCACCAGAGGCGGTACTCTTTCGTATCTGCTCAACTTATTTATCGCAGCAAGAAAATAGATCGCCACTGCTTTACTCTGATTTCTTGTCCATCACTTACTTGCTAGTTGAGAGCAAACATTGGTTGCAAAGTTTCCTTTGTCCAATTTGCACCTTCAGATCCACCATGGCATGCTCAACACTATACTCCCAATGCTTACGGTTTTCCCCTTTTATATTCCACACTAGTTAAATCACAGTAGACTAAATTTCAAAATTGGGTCAGTCGAGTTTTCAGAGCTTGCCAGAGTTCGCCGGTGCGAACGAAGGGGCTCCGGTGGGGACTTTGGTTGGGGGGGGCGT